>NW_026521087.1:2988132-3088132 GCF_001660625.3 Ictalurus punctatus
AGACACACACACACACACACGCACACACACAGACACACAGACACACACACACAGAGTCGGGGCCAAAAGTCTGAGGGCATTAGTGGAAAATGTTTCTATTTTGCATTTTTTTATTATTTAATTTTAGAATTTTCATTAGAAATTGTATTATTGACTACAACTTCAATAAAATAAATAAATAAATAAAAAAGTACAATCTTTAAAATATTTACAAGAGATTCAGAGTTTCTTAATGTTTACAGTTGCAGAATTTAAAAAAAATAATAAATATCCAAAATATTAAACATTTGCTTTCTTTGTTTTAAATATTAATAAATTCTAAAACCTATTTATCTCAAAATGTAAGAGAAAAAAATCCAGATTTTCAATGTGGTCTCAGACATTTGTGTGTGTGTGTGTGTGTGTGTGTGTGTGTGTGTGTGTGTATTTCTGTATTCTACTATACTGTATTCTTACCTTGCTGATGGGTCAGAATCGACTGCAGTGAGAAAATGCATATCCCTGCGCAAAAAATATACATTCTGGCAACATTTGATAGGTTGTGTTTTTTATCTATAAAAGGTATTGTCTTTTTAAATGATGACAATTTACAAGTGATATTAAATCAATCATAGTGTACTGTAAAACGAGATTTTTTAAAATACTTGAAATCAGTTTGATACTTGAAATCAGAGTTTCAAGTAAAAGAAAAAGCATGGGCCTCTGTGAATTCTCCATTTTTTGCTTAACTAGAAAGATACCAACTTTAGACAATTTACAAGAGCACTCAAGGATTAAAAAGAAAATAGCCAATTGAGGAAGCAATGTACCATTCACCACTTAATAATCAGACTTTAACTGTGCACATCAAATTATATGAAGTGCATCATATAACAAATATATCATTCATTGTGCCAAAATAAAGGCACAGTTTAGAGAGATTTCTCATTACCTTCTTCAACATAGATCAGAAAGTCCTCTCTTTGACCCTTTAAACTCTGAGCTGTCCACTTGGTGTATCACTAAATGATTATTTAGTTTATTTAAAAGGCAAATGTTCTTCAAATGCAAATTAGTTTGACTCAAACTACAGTCCTCAGCAAAGTTTTAAAAAAATGAAGCAAAAACCTTCCATTTACATTTTATACATACATAAATATATACATATATAATATAGGTATAGGTTTTATCCAGTGAGATAATTGATTTATGAATCAATCAATGTCTGATTCATAAAAACTGTTGTAGAAATGTGTGACGCAAAAGCAAAAATGTCAGGCTAAAACTGATGTGACGGATCATCCAGCAATTCCCTTTAGTCATCTGATGATGCATTTATTATAGATTCTCCTTCAAACATTGTTTAATTGACTTTCAGAGTTAAGAGCTTTTCATTTTTGGCAATGAGACACAGAATCATTAATGTGACAAAACATTAATAACTTCTCCATCTGAACTGTTAAAATGTGCAGATTCATTGTATTTCAATATGAAACTGTTCTCAAAAAATATTAGACACCAGGATAATATTCATTAATAATAGCACCTAATATTCATTAGCATTGAATTTATTAAAACACTGTGCTAATTGTAATTGTAAATTGTAAATCGACACTGGTTATGAGTAAGGAGCTATATAAATTACATAAATTACACATATTATTATTATTATTATTATTATTATTATTATTATTAATAATAATAATAATAATAATAATAATAATAATAATGTATTTATTTATTTATTTTAACTGTTGAAGCATATGTAATTAAACGGTGATTTCAGTGGTGGTAACACTGTATACAGTGCCTTGAATCCAATTTCAGGTGTTTTGGAGTTCTTAATGATCTGTTTTAGGAAAAATAGTATTTTGAATACATTTTGCATTAGGCTACTCAAAGCAGCTGGAGTGCCGATCTTATTTGCTTTTGCAGGATGTGTTTGAAAATGAACTTAACTAATTCATGTGGCAGCTGCGCAATGCATAAAATCATGCAGATACAGGTAAGTATTTCAGTAAGCTTCAGTTAATGTTCACACCAAACATCAGAATCTCAGTGATCTCAGTGATGATGGTATGAATGTTGGTGCCAGACGAGCTGGTTTGAGAATTTTAGAGGCTGATCTGGGATTTTCACAGACAGCAATCTCTTGAGTTTACACAGAATGGTGGAGAAAAACAAACACCTTGTTGATGAGAGAGGACAGAGGAGAATGGACAGACTGGTTCGAGCTGACAGGAAGGTTATGGTTAGAAGTGAATGAATGTGCTGCTCCTCTCTGCCCCTCACTGAACAGAGTAGCCGCAGAGAGAGGCGTGTCTCCGGGGGAAAGCAGGACCTCACACTCACCAGGCAGTACTGGCCATTCTCTTCTACAGAAAGTAGCTAAGGTTTGTCTAAAAAGTCGCTAGATATGACGCTAGGAGCTTTTTTGAAAACGTTGGAGGAGGGTCTGCAGCGGGGAGTCCTATTTTGAGTGAAAGGATTGTATTCATGTTCTATAGAAAATAAACCCTTTAAAGTTATTTAGTGATTTCGTATTTATTGACTTTTTATCATTCAAGCAATTTTAAGCCTTTATCTCTGTAATGTTCTTCCCTATTTGTGGATATTCTCGAGTGAAATAGACGAGGCCACCTAGGGAACACATGAAGTTACGTAGGAGCAGTGATGAGAATGAAATGACTAATAAGATTAGAAAGACATTAATAATGTTACTATTAGCAGTAAATTTGTGTACTTTATTATGATAACTATACTGCTATGTACATGATATAATGTTAATGTGTTAATATGTTTTAAATGTGTTTGTGTGCTGTCCTTATACTGTGTCTAGGTCAGTCTCCCGACACACAGACATATATAGTCAAATCGGAGGAGTGAGCCATAAGATCCGTTATGACGTCACGTTCAGAGTTCTGTAAGTTTCCTGATGGTATACTTGACGGTTGTTCCCTTTATGACGCCGCGAATGTCGAGGTTTTTAAACGTTGTGGTATCTGAGCAGGCGTCTCATTTGAACGGAGTAGTATTTAATCATTGGTCTATCTAACCTTTTCATGTGGTTAGTTTCTTTGTTTGTTCATCTGTCGTGTTTAAGAATGGACACTGATATAATATATCCAGATATGTGTACAGCTGCTGTGTGACAATGTAAACTTAAAAAAAAACCAACATTTCCATGTCTAGAGAAGAGGGTGCGTTCTTTAAAAATTAAATCATAATGATGATGCTGTGAAACAGTTCAGAAGCTCCGTGTATTGTCCTTGATACGTGAAAACTAGACAATGCACAGTAATAACACTGATGAGCTGCGTCAGTGTAAAATAGCCCAAACCTACCTTCTGTTTCAGGCGGCGTTGTGTTGGATGGAGCTTGACTGCCCTCGTGTGTCCAAACTCAGGAACGGCAGTTTCCCTGAAGGGGTATTCTGTTCCAAGTTTGTGGTAGTTAGCCAAGAAATATTACATGATTACTATTACTCTCTCTCCCCTTTTTAAAACCTGTTCACGATAAATATTGTATACATTACCTTTATTTTTGTAATGTTCTTCCCTATTTGTGGATATTCTTGAGTGAAATACATCTTATTCGTATATGGAAAGTACTTAATGAAGATAATATACTTTATATTTTTTTATGTAACCGTTCAAGTATTTGTTGAAATGCTTTTGTTACTGATAAATACATGTACATTTAAATTGATTTTGTTCTGTCTGTGATTTTGTAGATCTGGATGTTCAGCTGGTCTCAGATCAAGCATCCTCCTCTGTACTGACTCCACTATCCCCACCTTCATCCCATTCATTAGATTCCACAATTATCCTGGAGTCCAGAAGAATGAGGAGGAACCCAACAGGGTTAATGGAGCAGAATGAAGCAAGACAGGTAAGCTTTGAATAAATGCATTTAAAATCCTCAATTACATAATTGTTTATTATTGATACTTATCTGTAGAAGTGTTTTGTAAATGTATTCTCGGCATAAAGGAAAGGCATTAAAAATCCTCTTAAATTTCCATGAGCATGTCATAACAATATAAGATGTTTTGGCAGAAAGTTGATTGTGTTCTGAGGGTCAATCCAAAGGGTGAGGAAATCTTCAAGGAGTATGAAAAGACCAAAACTCTAACAGATGCCACACATAAACAGATGGTGAACGTCCTGGTTGCAGACATGTTAGAGCTACATGGGTAAGAATTGGAGGTCACTTCCCTCCCTTTATCATCACAACAGATTCATGTGGCACAGATAAAGAATGCTATTCTGTGTTGCTATAAAAGGGGAATTTATCCTTTAACTTCTTGCAAAACATACACACTTGCAAAGTAAACTGATTTATTTTGAAAGGAGGATTCCATCCTCAAGTTTGAGGACCAGTTATGCACTGGGAATTGTGACACTTTTTCCATACCTCCAAGATCCTTTCTCCAAACATGGATATGTAAGTTCTGTCTGAAAACCCAAACCAGTGTGTTTTTATATTTTCTTCCCTTTTATAGTTTTAAAGTTAAAATGATCTTGTTTTAGATGAGTGTTTATAGGTTGCTCAGCTTTGTATTTTCCACTTGTTTTTGTAATGTTATATAGTCATTGTGTGAACTTATTGTGTTGAGTAATTCATTCTTGAAGCCAAGCACGAGATGCCTCTCTTTGGGTCTTTTCTTAAACAGGAACACTACTATGATCCTGAGGGTAATACTGGCTTCATTGCATGGAGAATCAAGACAGTTCAACATAACACCTGTGCTGGCTCCCGGTGTCATTCCAAGACTGTTCTTCAGGATGGTCCAAAAACCAGACGAGAATCTCTGTTATTCTGTCAACAGCGATTTGATGAGGAGTGCAGGGAGGCAATATCTACAATACGATATTCCACTGATGAATCTGTGGTCAAAGAGAAGATGAGCGAATTTCCAGTATTGACAGAAGGTGGTCAGTGAGGATGCATCATCTTCAGTCCTGGATTTGTTCCCTCGTTTCCTTGCTGTATCTGGATTGGTAAGAAAATCTTTAGCTTTGGAAGTAGTTTTGAAAAGGAAATGACCTTCTCTGTAGTTATTAAATGAGTTCACTGGTACAGCAGAGAAAGGAGTTGTTCAATGATCACCATAACAACAACAGGCCGGTCCAAACTGAGAAATTCGACGTTCTAATCTTTTATATCCCAAATGTATGCATAAATAACACAGCAGGTCTGAATTTTTAGTATTTGACCTTTTATCCATTTATGTCCGTTATGTTTAAACCTGTATAAACCTTCTTTATAGATCGACCATGATTTCTCCATGATGTTTGGTGACGAAGTGTCCCAGAAGTTCCTGGCAAAGTGGTCAATATTCCAAACAATAGGCCAAACATCATTGCAGACTGCAAGACTCTTAAGAATATGGGCGAGCTGCTGTCAGGATCTGAACCTGAATCTGAGGACTGCAATGGTCAGTATAAATTGTTTTGTATTTTTAAAATGTTCCAGTCTTTAAAAAAATAATTAAAGAGAGATCATTTAATTATTTTGTGATGTCTTTACGATGGGACAGCGATATGTCCTCAATCCTTTTGCAGCTGCATCTGCTCCCTCCAACCTCAAGAGGCCAGAAAAAAATATCCAAGATCAGTTCAGCTCAAGCAACCAGCCATCTTGTGAGCTATTTTAAGATATGCAAAAGTTAATATTTAAACATCAGATCTTAATTTTAGGAACTCTTGAGGTGTAGATTATTTTGGGATTCTGAGACTTGCATCTCATTTTGCTTACTCCACCTGCAAACAAGATGTGATGGTGCTAGTGATAATGTAAAAAAAAACATGCAGTTTTATTTTAATGTTTATTTTATGTCCCTTTGCTGACCTTCAGGAAGGAGCCAGTGTGACTACCTTCATTGAGAGTGCTGACACAAGACAACCATTCCTCCTCTGTATCAGTGAGCGAAAGAAGGATATCCCAGAGTTCCACGTTATTATCGACCAAAAGGCGATCCCATGTAAGGCGCACACGTCAGTGGCAGCTTTTGATGAACTGTTCAAAGTTCACTATGTCTTCAGTTTCTCATATGATGAAGCTCTTTGTGATTTCTACACATTTATCCAAACCACCATCTATAACATCGATGTCGGAAGAGCAAACAGAGCCCGCGTGTTAAAGAACTTCGAGCACGATTGCTGCAGCGAGATTAACAGCCTTGAAGATGTTCACGTGTTTTGTATGTAAAGCACACCTCAGAACTTGTTTGGCTCTTCGTCAACATTTAAAATTTCAACATGGTTTATATCCTAGCAAAAAGTTACATTTAAAATGTGGAGAGCCAGGTCGCCTGTTATCATTTCCAAAACCATGCACTGTTCTCGCAGCAAAAGCACACTTTACAGATTCTACTCTATTACAACGATTTTGAAATTGCTAACCCTCTAGATTCCAAGAGGGGGATCCACAAACTTGGTTGTATCTATTTTACTCTAAAAAAAAAAAAAAAAATAAAAAAAATAAAAAATCTTCCATCCAAGTGTAACTCTGTACTGATTAATGTACATCTTGCAGCTCTATTCTACATGGAAGATCTTAAGACATACGGTTTTGATGTGATACTAAAGCCCCTTATTGATGACCTGAAAATCTTAGAAACCGAAGGCATACAGCTTCCTTGTTTTGAACCATCATTGTTTGGCTCAGTAATTCAAGGAACAGGAGACAATTTGGCTTTAAATGGCTTACTGGGATTTGTGTAATATTTCAGTGCAACTAATTTCTGTAGGCTTTGTTTAATTAGTAAGGAAGAAGTTCAATCTATATTTACTGAAGATCATTCTGGGTTAATTTTCCGTTCCAAAGAGGTTCATACTGAACATTGTAAGGCACTAAATGAAAATCCTGAACTGCGGTCAATATATGGTGTCAAAAAGTCATGTGCGCTCAATTCATTAGAGTATTTCCACTGTACTGATAACTATGCTGTTGACATCATGCATGATCTGCTAGAGGGTGTGGTACAGTATGAACTTAAACTGTTTTTTGAGTACCTTGTTAAACATGATGCACAGCTTTAATTATGGTTACACAAACCGTAAAAACAAACCAAGTGGGTTAAAAATGGATGATAAGGGCAAACACCTGGGTTTGAATGCCATACAGTCATGGTGTCTTCTGCACAACACTCCACTGATATTTGGTGGTCATTGAAAGGAATAACAATCACTGGAACTTTCTCCTACTTTTGATGCAGATTGTCAATATAGTGTTCTCCTACACCATAACTGATGGGATGATATGTTACTTAAAACATCTGATCTGTGATCACCATACTCTATTCAAAGAATTGTTTCCTGACAAGATCTGTGATCACCATACTCTATTCAAAGAATTGTTTCCTGACAAGACGTCGATTCCCAAGCACCACTTGATCTGAGATGCATAAAAAAATTGGCCCTCTTATCCATATGTGGTGAATGCGATTTGAAGCTAAGCACAATATTTTCAAAAGATGTGGCAAAAAATTTCAAGAATCTCATTAAATCATTAGTAAAGCAACATCAACGTCAATTGGCATTTAACTATGAAAATGATTGTTTTAGAAGGTTTGAATTTGGTCCTACATCAAAAACCATCTGTAACTTGCAAGGTGGGGAAGAACTCAGTCAGACATTATATTTAGAAGCCTGTTTGAGTGTTACAAGTACAAAGTGGGTCAGACATTATGGTACTGAGTATCAGGTTGGTGTGTTCATATGCACTGGATGTACCTATGATCTCCCTGTGTTCAAAAAGATCTGTGATATAATAATATATGAAGAGAGTGCTTTCATTATTTCCTGCAATGTAAAAACGATGTACTATGATGACCACTTCAATGCATACTGTATAGAAGATAACCAAATGGATGAGTTTTCTGTCATCTCTGTGAATGAACTGACACACTTTAGGCTATTTGACCAGCAGTGCTCTAATGAGAATAATCAAAGAGAGTACATAGTGCCCAATTGTTATATTTAGAAAGACTTGACCTGAGGGGTCAGTAATGTTAACGCCCTTGAAAAAAGAAAACTATTAAAGCAACCAACTTGTTTTTTTTCTTTATTTGCCTTTTAGATTTGTAATCATTTAAATGTTACTTTAATTGTGCAGTAGCATATTAACACTTTATAGTGTTAGAGGCAACTCATTTAATAGTACGCAATTAACACTATGAGATTTAATGAATTACTCCTATGAGAATTAATTTCTAACACTACACACTGGTGTTGAGAAACTAACACTTGAGTAGTGTTCATTTTCAACTATACAAAGAGTTGATGTGAACTCTATTAAAGTGTTAAAATGACACTGTGGAGTGTGGACCCCTCCGGACACTTTAAAAGTGTTGAAATGAAACTCCAATAGAGAGGATTTGTTTCTGTTGATTTTGCTGTGTATGTATATTTTATAATGTTAAAGTGCACACCTTGATTTCTATTGTAATAACATTATTAATGTATTTCTAATGTTATTAGACATGTCATTCTCATCACTGCTCCTAGATAACTTAGTGTTCCCTAGGTGGCCTCATCTATTTCACTTCGAGAATATCCACAAATAGGGAAGAACATTACCTTTATCTTTGTAATGTATACAATAATGATCATGAACGAGTTAAAAAGAGGACACAGTAATATAAACCATGTAATATTTCTTACCCTACTCGGGCCTAACTACAAATGTACTCTTATGACAGAATACCGCTGCTGGGAAATTGCCGTTCCCGAGGTTGGGCCCAGGAGGGCAGTCAAGCTCCATCCAGCACAACACACAACGCCACCTGAAGCAGAAGGTAGGTTTGGGCTAATTTACAGATACAGCTCATTACTGTGCATTGTATTGTTCGGACATAACCACAATTAACGGCTCTTCTATAAAAACAAACATTATGTAATATTCATAGCACTATATTTATACTAAAAATACAAAATTAATAACTAACCTTTTTCTAATGTTGATAGAAAGCCTTTTACATCATTTTCACACACAGATATAGATATATATATATATATATATATATATATATATATATATATATATATATATATATATATATATATCTATATATATCTATATATATCTATATATATCTATATATATCTATATATATATATATATATCCTTTTCTCTCCATAACACGTTCTAATATTTAAACTGGACACACGAGGGCAGTCAAGCTCCATCCAGCACAAGACACAACGCCGCCTGGAACAGAAGGCAGATTTGGGCTACTGTACACAGACACAGCTCATCGGCGTTATTACTGTGCATTGTCTAGTTTTTACATAAGGACAATACACGGCTCTTCTGCACTGTTCATCATCATCTATAAAATAAACAAACATTATGTAATATACATAGCAGTATATTTATCATAATAAAGTTCACTCATCAATAACGAATAGTAAACATTTCTATATGTTGATAGAAATATAAAGCATGTTTATTTATATAATATATATATATATATATATATATATATATATATATATATATATATATATATATATATATATATATATATATATATATATAATATGTGTCCCCTTCGCTTTGTAAATATTATCTAAATATTCAAACAGCCCAAGAAATAAAATTAGCTGTTTTCTGAGACGATGAAGTGACTCTTAAAAGAGCCTTTGTGTATATTAGACGGAGTTGTCGTTTAAGCGCATTCTCCGCGAATATGGCAGGCCAGCTGAATATCCTTGAGAGAGATGGAGAAATGTGAAAAGCTAGCACTGTGGCTATGTGTTTTGCAACCATGAGCTGTATTTCAACGCTTTTTGGCCACAGCATGCTGCCTCATGAACGTCCCAATTCATGCCCCCCTTTTCCACAGTCGTTGTGTTTATCCAGGTAAGGATAAAAGTTACATTTCCATCCATCCATCTTCTATACCGCGTAATCCTTCTCAGGTCACAGGTAAAAGTTACATTTTCCAAAGAAATTTAACTCGCTGAGATGGGCAGTCCATAGGTAGTCGGTACCTAGCCGACCAAGGATTGGATTGCATTGCGATGGCTCAACTATGGAATTGTCCCGTTCTGTGAGACCTTTGGGCCGTCTTGCCGCATCGTCACCCTTCAGTTTATATGACGGCACAGCTCATACCCCAAGACTTGAATAAAATCTATTTGAGAAGCAGTCATCTAGTCAGCGAACATTAAACCCTCATTTGCATAGTTTTCGTTAAAAGTGGGAGGCCTCAGACGAGGTGGCTGAGAGGTTAAGGCGAGGGACTGCTAATCCGTTGTGCTCTGCACGCGTGGATTCAAATCCCATCCTCGTCGCAAGCTTGTTACTTTGCCTCCTCTTTCCAGCAATATCTGGCATTATTGCAGTCTGTCTCACACCTACAAGGCCTACAAACGGGAACTTTTGTACAGGTCCCTGAGCTAGCACTAGAGAGGGTGGAGAAATGTGAAAAGCTAGCACTGTGGCTACACATTTTGCAACCGTGTGCTGTATTTCAATGCTTTTTGGCCACAGCTGCTGTAAGGCTCTGGCGTCTCTGGAGGTCCATCAACGCAGAACGCATTCCGCAGTCCAGACGACAGGGGCAAAGAACCTGCACCGAAACCTCTTTATTGCTCCACACACCGGGATGTAATTTCATACGCGTGAGCTATGTCAGCAAGAGGTTAAGGTGATGAACTGCCAATCCGCTGTGCACAGCCCATGTGGGTTTGGATCCTATTTTTCTTGTAAAGACCTTGCTTAAGCGCATTCTGTAAAGGAAGCGTGCATGGTGCAGACATTGTTGGCGTCTGCATGAGCAGTTAGTCTGAAGGGGAAATTAGGGTCAGGTGTTTTCAATCAACGGGATGACAATCAGGTGTGAGTGAGCACCCTGTCTTATTTGAAGAACAGGGATCTATCAAAGTCTGATCTTCTCAACACATGTTTGTGGAAGTTTATCATGGTATGAAAAAAGGAAATTTGTGAGGATCTCAGAAAAAGAGTTGTTGATGCTCATCAGGCTGGAAAAGTTAAAAAAAAAAAAAAAAAAAAAAACATCTCTAAAGTGTTTGGACTCCACCAATCCACAGTCAGACAGATTGTGTACAAATGAAGGAAATTCACGAGCATGTTTACCCTCCCCAGGCGTGGTCAACCAACAAAGATCACTCCAAGAGCAAGACATGTAATTGTCCACGAGGTCACAACGGATCCCAGGGTAACTTCTAAGCAACTAAAGGCCTCTCTCGCATAGGCAAATGTTAATGTTCATGAGTCCACCATAATGAGTACACTGAACAACAATGGTGTGCATGGCAGGACTGCAAGGAGAAAGCCACTGCTTTCCATAAAGAACATTGCTTCCTGCATGCAGTTTGCTATAGATCACATGGACAAGACACAAGGCTACTCGAAAAAACGTTTTGTGGACAGGTGAGACCAAACTAGAACTTTTTGGTTTAAATGAGAAGGGTTATGTTTGGGGGAAGGAAAACACTGCATTCCAGCATAAGACCCGTATCCCATTTCTGAAAAATGGTGGTGGTAGCATTACAGTTTGGGCCTGTTTCGCTGCATCTGGGCCAGGACGGCTTGACATCATTGATGGAACAATGAACTATGAATAATACCAGCAAATTCTAAAAGAAAATGTCAGGACATCTGTCCGTAAACTGGATCTCAAGAGAAAGTGGGCCGTGCAGCAAGACAGCAACCCTAAGCACACAAGCCGTTCTACCAAAGAATGGTTAAAGAAGAATAAAGTCAGTGTTTTGGAATGGCCAAGTCAAGGTCCTGACCTTAATCTAATAGAAATGCTGCGGAAGGACCTGAAGCAAGCAGCTCATGTGAAGAAACCCACCCACATCCTAGAGATGAAACTGTACTATAATGAGGGATGGGCTAAAATTCCTCCAAGCTGACGTGCAGGACTGATCAACAGTTACCGGAAACGTTTGTTTGCAGTTGTTGCTGCACCCCGAGGTCACACCAGATACTGAAAGCAAAGGTTCACATACTTTTGCCACTCACAGGTATGCAACATTGGATCATTTTCATCAATAAATAAATGACCATGTGTAATATTTTTGTCTGGTTTCTTTAATTAGGTTCTCTTTATCTACTTTTAATACTTGTGTGAAAATCTTATGATGTTTTAGGTCCTGGTAATGAAGATGTATAGAAAGTTCTAAAGGGTTCACAAACCTTCAAGCACCACTGTAAGTGGGATGTAAAGTCATAGCAGAAGAGCTCTTCCGCAAACACTACCGATGTGACCGTGGACCATGGGGTCTTAAGCCTAGACGAATCGCGTCCAAAAGACCACGCTTTAGCTCTGTCTTCAGCTGGAAATGGTTAGATGTCTCCGGCAGAGCTGGTTAAGCGAAAGACACTTGAGTCTCACAACAGCCCATTTGTCGCGCCCATGCCAGATTTCTTGTTGTCCGGCGGAATGACCCGGTCACCTTCTTACCGAGTGGTCCAAGGCGCTGGATTTAGGCTCCAGTCTCTTTGGGGGCGTGGGTTCAAATCCCACCGCTGTCAGGGTAGTTAGCTGAAAGTAGTTATGCTCAACTTTCCTTAACTTCTCCAGTTAATTCTCAGTGGTAGTCCTTATCACTACGGATGCAATATATTTTTCGCCACATGTTGATTCCATGGTGCTGTTCCGAAGCTTGGTGTTTTCTTTTTTTTTTCTTTTTTTTTTTTGAAGATCTACATTTTGAATGGCCTCCGCTACCGCGTAAACCAGTTAATACTTTATTGGCTTTATTTTTTCGGCTTTCATCTCTTTTTGTTTATTTCTTTTTATTTGTTTTAAGTCTTTTGGTAACAAGTGAGCAGATCACAGTTATGTTAGATTAGGTTAGAATATATTAGAGTAGATGTGTATCTTTTCAATAGTTGTATAATTAAATTTTGGGTCATTGATCTTTTACTCTAATATGAAACCTGTCAAGTTATTTTAAAAGAATCAGTTACCATAATTTTACTTTAAAAAACATAATGCATAACTAAGTAAATTCTTTTTATATATTTATTTATGTTAATTGTTCATATCTATGGGTAGTATTCAGGCCATCAGCATGAAGAAAAAAAAAATCCCTGGGAGAATCAACGTGTCCTTCAGGAGAGGCCCATCAGGTGATTTACTTCGGGGCTCATCTGAAGAGGCAAGAAGCATTAAAGACAATCCTTCATTGCAAGAGAAGTCAACACCTCAAAGAAAAGATGTGGTCAGGAACAATACAGCCTCCCACTCCGTTCAATCCACCTGCTAGTGGTGTTCCTGAAGACGTACCTCTGACACAGGCAGCAGTTGAGAAGACACCAAAAAACAAATTAGATCCTGTTTAGCTTGTGGTCAGCCAAATTCTCGTTACATGGGTGATGGCTCCTCTGTACATTTCTTTTAGCAGGCTGGTGATGTTAAATACTTCTACTGCTCCAGGAAAGTCTTTGAGGCATACTCTGCAGAGGGCCTTCTGGTCATCTGTGCAGGTTCTGCCACCAGCCACTAAAACAAGGACCCAATAGCCCTCATATCCACACTGGTTTCCCTGGAGCGGCAGGCAAATACATTTACTGTCCTTCTAAAGTGCTCTCCCTGTGTCAAGTACAGGGAATGAATGCAGAGACGACATGGGCAGAGTTTCAGCAGTCCTCATTCTATGAGGCTGAGAGGCAGAGGTGGATTGTTGAAAAGAGAAAATAACTTTGTTGTGAAACACAGAATTTATGGTCTGTGCATGACATGTCTGATTGCAAGCCAAGCACAAGGTTGGATTTTGGTAAATAGTTACAAATCCTGTGTAATACGGTTGACCATGAATCTCATTCTACGTTCTCTCTCTCTCTCTCTCTCTCTCTCTCTCTCTCTCTCTCTCCCCCCCCCCCCCCCCCCCCCCCCCATTGTGGAGTTGTGTATAGACAACATTGTATTTAAAAAAACAAAACAAAATTGTCCTGTGTATTTGTAAATATGTTTTATCTAGCTTGTATTTGTAAATGTTTTAAAATATTAGTCCTTATTTGGAATACATTTTCAATAACTTACTATAACACACTCTGTCAAAATTAAAATAACTATCTAAATAATATATGCAAACTGTTAATTTCACATTCTTCTTTAACAGTTAATTTTACACACTGAAAGAGTATCGGAATAGTAAATGTTGACAATGCTGCTTTTAAAAAATTACATAGATACAATATGTAACAGATAATATAATATAAATATTTGAACGGATGTTTTTATGTTCTCCCTCCTCCTGGATTTTCCTCGCTTTCTATTGGCTAGTCAGCGCTCTACACCTACGTGTGACTGGCCCCCGTGTGGCAGGTGAGAATTCTACCACTGAACCACCAATGTTAAAAATCCATGGACTTCTCAGAGTGTGATTTAAAGCTGAGTATTGTGCTGCTTCAGCAATTTGGTTTAAAATTCTAAAGGAGAATCTCTTCCATATTTCAGCAGCATGGAGTTTGTCCATTACCCTAGTTTTGGGTGGAATTGATGAGGCTTGTGAAGTGCTTTGGGTGAAGGCTCAAGCAACACAAACGTCTCCAAAACTCAGTTGTGCATTGGCCTGGAATCTAACCCGGACTTCACAGAGGACGCTTTCCAGGTAAGTATTGTGCTGACTCAGCAATTTGGTTTCAAAATTGACAAGGAGCATCCTAAGGCTCTTGTATATTTGAGCAACATGGACTGTGTCTGCTACCCTTTTTTTGGACAGAATTGATAAGACTTGTAGAGTTCTTTGGGTGAAGGCTCAATATTCAAAACTCAGCCGTGAGTGGCCGGGAATCGAACCCCGGCTTCACGCGTGGTCGGTCAGAATTTGACCACTGAACCACCAATGCTTATCTTAAAGGATTAAGGACAATGCAGAGTGTGCTTTTCATTAAGTATTGTTCTGATTAAACAGTTTGGTTTCAAAATAGAAAAGGAGCATCCTAAGTCTCTTGTATATTTCAGCAGCATGGAGTTGGTCTAGTTTGGGCAGAAATGATAAGGCTTGTAATGTTCTTTTGGTGAAGGCTTAACTTTCAAAACTCACTTCTGCATTGGCCGGGAATTGGACCCGGGCATCCCGCGTGGCAGGCAAGAATTCTACCACTGAATAACCAATGCTTAGTTTAAATTACTAAAGACTTTGCAGAGTGTGCTGTTCAGGTAAGTATTGTGCTGCTTCAGCAATTTGGTTTCAGATTTGAAAAGGAGAATCCTAAGTCTCTTCCTTATTTCAGCAGCAGTCACACACTATATTTCCAGATACTGTATAATATTATAATATCTCCTCTCTGCTCAACACGCATGTAATACAGTCTACGTACCGTAGAGCAGTGTTTTTCAACCACTGTGCCGTGGCACACTAGTGTGTCATGAAAGATCGTCAGGCGTGCCGTGAGAAATTGTCCAATTTCACTTAGTCTTAAAATTCTTGATTATCTGCAAATAATAAGCCATTGTTGAGTGTCTGTGCTGTAATATAGTGACTGGCAGAGTAATGTAATATTCGTCCGGGTGGCAGCAGGTAATTTGTAAAGAACTTTGTAAAGACACGACCTTTGAAAAGGTATATTTGCATCTTTGCATGAGGAAATGTGAGCGGAGCATAAAGCCTTATTGCTCCATACGGAGGTCCGATGGTTGTAGCGTGACAAGTTGCTGGCCCGTGTGTATGAGCTGCGGGAGGAACTTAAAGTGTTTCTGACAAATGAGAGGTCTGATTACTCAAATCTGTTTGCAAGTGATGAGTGGTGTGCAAAGCTGGCATACCTGGCAGATATATTTCATCATCTGAATGAACCGAACACACGGATGCAAGGCCGAAATGAGAACCTGCTTACAAGCATGGATAAAATAAATGGATTCCATTTAAAGGTGCACCTCTGGCAACAACATGTGCAAAGTGCCAACCTTGAGATGTTCCCACTCACAGAGGAACGGCAAGATCACCCTGCTGCACTGTGCGAGGTAATAGGTAAACATCTGAAAACTCTTGAGGAGAAGTTGTCATTTTATTTCTCTTCAGCCTCCACTGAATGCCTTGACTGCTGTTGGAAAGGACATGACTTTACAGGAGCAGGAGGAACTAACTGAACTGAAACAAGATCGTGGTTTAAAGCTAAGATTTGCTGAACTTCCTTTGGACAGTTTTTGGTTGACTGCTGCCAAGGAGTTCCCCATTCCGGCCAACAAAGTTTTGACATTGACATTTGACATAGCTCAAAAAAGATTGAAAAACACTGCGTTACGCTACACAATTTAAGAAGCTACACTTACTTCTGCTTCCATTGTAACACTTTTCAGTTTTGGAGCAACAACAACAACAACAACAACAACAACAAAAGTGTTGGAACAAAATAAATCTCTTATTTTCCATTCCAGGTTGCAGGTATTCGCAGGTGCAATGCAACACCGTTCCACACACAAATAACTCTTTTGAATGGTTAAATGACTAAAATCAGAAAGCGCCACCAGCATATCTGACAAAGATGACTCATGAACCAATTCTTTAATCACTAGCTGAAAACAACGTATTGAATTTACACAAACGTCAAATAACAAATACAACATTCTACTTTCTCATGAATATGGTATAGTGCACTGCTTAATCAGCAGTTTTTCTTAGAAAGACAAGATATTTAAATTGAATGAATTTAATGAAACCACACATCAAGCTGTCTTTTCGAACAGAACATTAAATTTAGCATTAGCTCCCAGTTCCAGAACAACACCACCGATGGACTCTGCATGGTCAGATGGGAGAACTATGCAATAATAAATTTTATTTGTCGCCGCCTTTCATAACACTCAAGGATACCTTACAAGAAAGACAACATACAGATATAGCCGCAAGCGGTGATTATCGGGATCCAAGCACAAACTGCTTGTGTACAGTTATACGATTGACCATGTCTCTTTTCAAATATAATACAAGTCTTTAAGTGTCTCTACATGGAAGTGTTATTCTATGTACTATATTACAATATACAAATAATACTGTCTTCATTTTAATTGGACAGCAATACATTCAGTCATGTCTAGCAACTTAACAAATGTTTTCAGTATTTAGGATATATAAAAATGAAGGCATTTTGAAGATCACAGATTTCTTTTGCAAACGGATTAGGCTTAGATGGTTTTAGACTTTATTAAACTTTATGAAACTATAATGAATTTTATGCATAGTGGACCAATTGAACTATTTTGAAACCTGAAAGGATTTGTTATCATGTGGCTCCCTCTGGTGGACAACATTAGTGTTATGGCCTTCTTCTCTCATTCTCATTGATATAAATGGCTGATATTTTAAAAATTGTTGTTGGCGCTCAGAGCATCAGAAATCCATGAAACATGACATGCTTACTCAATGTCTTGTTGTCCATGTATACCACATTTTGTGAAGTTTGAATATTGTGTTTAGAAGGCCAATTAGTCATTATGGGCCACACCCAGAATCAGACTGTATCTCCGATAAAACTGTTACAAAGCGGTGTTGCTGCTGATCATCTGTAGGTGGCCCTAGGGGTGTTTTGATGTGGCTTATTGTGCGTATTACTTAAAAGCTGTATGTCAACAGGAATATTTAAATGACATGTAAGGATTTCTCACTACACAAACTGAACTTCCATGCACTGTGATGTGTGCATTTTATTTTCCATATAGTGAAAACTGTCAGGACACCTGCACCAGGCAGAACATGTACATATGAAGGCCATGGTGTAGGCCAAGGCTAATGATGTATTGCAGTATGTACTTTGAAGAGAAACAGGCAAATTAAATGTTAGTAAAATTGTAATGCATCTTCAGCATTTAATGGTATGGTGTGTGTGTGTGTATACTTTTTAGTGCACAAATGTATTCTATTGAACATCTGCTTAGTTTTGCAAGACTTTGATTGTGTGTGCATGTAGTTCTAACTGCACTGCTGTATCGTTTTCTTGTAGAAGTATTTTCCTAAATTATGTATCTTTTTCTACACAGATGGTGGTTAGCATTAAAACGATGCGTGAGTGCACAGCTGCTGCACCTCCCTGTGAAGGAACAGGGCACTGTCACAAGGAGGTCACACTTTGAGCAACTTTCTATTCCACAGACATATTAACCATTACCCTTTAAAGTGTTGAAGAGCTTAAATCTACGTGTGTGTGTGTGTGTGAGTGTGTGTGTGTGTGTGTGTGTGAGTGTGTGTGAGTGTGTGTGAGTGTGTGAGAGTGTGTGTGTGTGTGTGTGTGTGTTGCAGACTGTGTGGGACAAAGACAAAGCAGAGAGAAAAAGGAAAGCTGAACTGTGCTGGAAAAAGACCATGGCTCAAACATTACAGAGCCAGAGTCATTTTATCAATAAGTACATAGATCTGCTCACGCAGGATTCAGAGGATCTGGACGCCTCAGCCTCTACATCAGCAGAGCATAGGTACCTAAGCATGCTCGTAGTGACGCAGTGTTCTTAATAAGTCAACTTGTATTGTATTCTCAATATCCAGTGAGTACATTTATGTCAGTAAATGCATGCATCAACACTTCCTTGACTTTGCTGAGCAGTTGTCTGTTCTTTGTCCTAAAAGTTCTTGCATATAATGGTGGTCTTCTCATAACATAAGTAAATTCCCATCCTTTAACTCTTTATCTTGCATATTCATTTAGAGCATTTTCTGTTGGGGTAAATGAGTAGAGAGGATCCTAGGCCATTTTTAGCAATTTCCTGGTGATTAAAAAAAGATGAACCCATTTATTCAACATTGATTATTTTAACAAATTCAGAGGGACCTTAACATAAAATTAAGGTTATAGTGTACTTGTAACCATCCGTCTCTGCTTGGTACAGCCCCAGTTCATGTGACAGTGCTCTGGTGTGTGTGGGACCTCGTCGTTGGTGTGCCAGAGCAGGAGAGAGGAGGCAGATGGAGATGTGTATCCTGTGTCACGAAGCGCAGGAGATCCTACCTGATGGCACCGCCATGGTGCTCACTGCCTTTGTCCAACGCTCTACGGTCATGTCCAAGAACCGCAAAAGACCCCCTCACAATCCAGGTAAGGTTATAGTTTACAGTGTGCAAGTCAAGTAATTGGATAGGTTTGAGTAGCCATTGTGCTTATTTCTGGAGGATACATGTGCGTTACAGAGAGCTATGATCCCCTCTTCATGCACCCTGACCTGTCCTTTGGTACCCATACCGGCAGCTGTGGCCACATCATGCACTCTCACTGCTGGCAGAGGTGAGGAATTGGGCAGAATGTTACTTCTAGACAGCCTTCTACTTAATCCCAAATAAAAAGTTTTGCTGCTTTCAAATGTTTGTGGATATAGGCAATAGATCAGCAGCTAACAGTAAATAGTTCGTCTAGAAAATATGACCTTTATATGAGCAATTACAAAAAAAAATAGCTAATATTAATCAATCAGTCGGGATGTTTTGTGACTGAAAAGGCAAAAATCTAATCTGTGATGTACAGGAAAGTCTTCATGGATGTGTGGTGATCGATAAGATGTAGATCCAAATTGGATGTGTTTGGCTTAAATATGCGATCTGCAGATTTTTTATTTTTTTTTGACCCAATACAGTGAGCTGATCATCGACACAAAGCATGAAACAAAGCTTGCTATGTGCACTTGACTATTTTTCACTGTCTTAGATCAAGCCAGTGTTACTTTCAAAGTCTGTAAACTTATTGCGCCTCATGGGGAAGCAAAGAACGTTAACCTGATCTGACCTTAGGAGTAAGTGCAGTGAGTATCAAAAGCTAAAGAAATCAGGTGATGGAACTTGTTACGCTTGGTAATCAGCAATGCTCGGTTGTTGAGGACGTCAGATTCTGCCGTGTGCTGTGCGCTTCCCAATCAAAAATACTTTTCATATGTTCCCGTTCTTCAATGGAGGGGAGTGCTGTCCAACAGTTTACACACCTGAAGAATGTTACCTCGGAGAGCTTTACAAGCAGTATATTGTGTTCCCACATCAATCCTACATCCATGTCAAGCTTAACAGCTCAGTGGATCAGTTTGCTTGTCACTGCTTAATAGATCTGACCAGTTCGGTCATTTCTATGATTGCATGGTACATATAAAGCTCATGGAAATTTGACAGGTTGTCAAATAATGGTCTCTTAATTTTCGAGTTATTTTCTCTTACAGATACTTTGAGACACTCCAGAGTCAGGATGCGCAGTGGCTGCATGAGCAAACCAGTTGCGATGTAGTGAATGGGGAGTACTTGTGTCCACTCTGTAAGTGTCGCAGTAACACTGTCATTCCTCTCCTGCCCCTCACTGAGACCACCTGCAGGTACTCGCATACAAACTTGTGGTTGTGATTATTCTAAGTGGAGTTGCTCTGAATCCGGACCGCTTAATATTTTAACCATTGCATTGGCGAATTAGTTGTAGTGGCTCTGTAACCAATGCAAACTTGCCTATGAAATGCCATGGAAGGGTACAGAATGACACTGTAACAGTTCATACCCCATTCCATTATTCCTCTTATTTATTTATATATTTTATAGCAAGGGAATTGATATCGGGCGCACGGTGGCTTAGTGTTTAGCACGTTCGCCTCACACCGCCAGGGTCCAGGTTCGATTCCCGCGGCTCTGTGTGTGTGGAGTTTGCATGTTCTCCCCGTGCTGCGGGGGTTTCCTTCAGATACCCCGGTTTACCCGGTACCCTGGTATCTCCCCCAGTCCAAAGGCATGCATGTCTAAAGTGTCCGTAGTGTATGAATGGGTGTGTGAATATGTGTGTGATTGTGTGCCCTGCGATGGACTGGCACCCTGTCCAGGGTGTACCCCGCCTTGTGCTCGATGCTCCCTGGGATAGGCTCCAGCTTCCCCATGACCCTGAAAAGTAAGCGGTTGAAGATGGATGCATGGATGGATGGATGGGACTTGATATCTGTAGCTGAATTGCATGTCTTGCCATGTTGAGATCAGAGTATAGAATTTCTGCTTATGTAAGATGGCTAATCCACTGCTGTTGCAAGATATTTAGTCACACTGACTCAGTTTATTACAGTAAATTTGCCAGTTGTCCCATTGAGTTTGACATTTTCTCTGGTTAAAAAGTAAAATGCATGCATGTTTGTAGTTACAGCAATAGTGAGCAGCCAGGTCTGGCTCATTGGCTGAATACAACGTATACAAGCCGATCAGAGCCTTGTACTCTGCTCATAAGAGAGCCAAGCCAACAAGTGAGTCTCATCATATATAGTGCGTGTGCTCCTTATTTGTGTGTGTATGTGTGCACATGCAGTCATATTGTGGTGTTTGTCTTTTAGATGCTGGTGAGACTGAGACTGTGGAGGACTCTCCTCCTCCTGAGAGTTTCAGGCTGGACCACACACCAGTGTAAGCATACCCACTGTTTCCTTTCACAACTGCGTATCTGAGCGTGTCTTTAACACTGATCTGTGATGAGTTTTGATAGCATCCCTTATTCAAGCTCCATAAGGGAGATGCTGATGACATTTGGGACCGCAACTTATAAAGTTGGCCTTAAGGTGCACCCTAATGAGCAGGACCTCCGTGTGCCGATCATGTGCTGGGGCAGCTGTTCTTGCACCATCCAGTCTATAGGTCAGTCTGCACCCATTTGTTACAGACTAACAATTCATGTATAAGATTTACAATATTCACTGACCTGTGTTAAGGGGTAGTTAGTAAAAATGTTTTGCTTTTTGGTAAAGAACATTATGATATGCATTTGTTGTTTTTCTGTGCTTGTATTTTGTACAGAGAGATTATTGGTAGATGAGGAGAAGCCTTTGTTTGGAAGTTTACCCTGTAGACAGGTATGACAAGCCAACTTATTGTCATATCTCAGCCCAGCCAGGACTCGGTTTCCCGAGAAGCAACACAGTATTCTACCGTGTTTATTCGATAAGTGACTTTGGCCTTTGCTTACGTCCCCAACCACGATTTCTGTCTTACCCCGTTTGGTTTGTTTGCATGATCGCCTGACCCTCGCTTGCTTCTTGACTACGGACTGTGTTCACCCCTCTGGATTATACTGCCTGAACCTGCCGCCCGCTTCTGCTTCTGTATTCCCCACGGTACGTGACACTTATCATGCCAGAATGAATTCTTCTTTCGAGGGATGTGTGATGATGTAATAAATTCTGTATCAGAGGTATTGTTAGTGCTGTTAAAATACTCGACGAAGCACTGTTTGCTTGCAGGATGGAGTAGTTAATTGTACACTAGAATAAATTCTTCCGATGATTTGATTTGCTTTTCACTTGTAATTCTAAATATAAAAGCTTATATATATATATATATATATATAACTGTGTGTATATATAAATGAAAATAGACTGCATCTGTCAAATCATTACTCAAGCTTCTGAGCATCATTCGCACTCTAAAGATATCTAGAAGATTGCTCAGTTATGTGTTCGGGGTTCATTTTGGTAGCATTACTAAATATTCTGAATCACAAATATCTGCAGGTATTATGCTATCCTTCCTCAGTTCTAATTCCTTCTATATCCTGTGATATTTATCCATATTTTGTATCCTAAATAATAAAAAATAGAAGTGTCATAAAACGTGCCCTTGTTTAGGAGACTATTTGAGTTCCCTGGCTCGGTTTGGCTCTGCGTGCTGGACTGTCTCCTCTCACTCCTCTGTGCAAAATCACTTCATGCAACTGTTGGTAGATATATTTATTTCATTATTTATTTTCTCTCACTTGTAGTTTTTTTAGTTCTTTAACTCTGTGAGTATGTGTGTGTGTGTGTGTGTGTGTGTGTGTGTGTGCGCGCGTGCTCCGTGCAGCACTTGTTCTTGCTCCTCAGGTGGAAAGTTCCCCCTGCATTCTGGATGTGGACATGTTCCACTTAGTGGTGAGCTGACAAGCTTGTTAAATGATACTTTAGGCACTATTAAATGTATATTAGCATCAGATTAAAGTATCATTGTTGTCCAGAATCTAAACCTGTCTGTCTAACAGTTCAATGTCTGTGGTTTCTTTGGCTGTAGTCTCTGAGTCATGTGTTGTGTTTGTATGTCGGGGGAGCCTGGTGCTGTCCTATTCAGCATTGCACTGCTTAGACTCCTCAGGGCTTAGTGCGGATACTGCACACCTGCATCTCTTCCACTTGGTCATCGTTGCTCACCTGGTCCAGATCCTCCTCACCTCTGTGCCAGGTTAGAGCATATTCTACTTAGAGCACGTACAACTTAACAATAGATGGTGATCTGTGTTATGTTGTCATTTGTGTGTGTTTATTAACCCTCGTTCTTACAAATGAGTAATAACGTGTTTGTCAGTATGAATTCAATTCAATTCAGTTTAATTCAATTTTATTTGTATAGTGCTTTTTACAATAGACATTGTCTCAAAGCAGCTTTACAGAAATATCAACACGGTATACAGATATTAAAGGTGTGAATTTATCCCAACTGAGCAAGCCACTGAGTGGCGACGGTGGCAAGGAAAAACTCCCTAAGATGTTTTAAGAGGAAGAAACCTTCAGAGGAACCTGACTCAGAAGGGAACCCATCCTCATCTGGGTAACAACAGATAGTGTGAAAAAGTTCATTATGGATTTATATGAAGTCTGTATGGCGTTAGGAGCAGCCGTAGTCCCTGCAGTCTGGAATTAAAGAAGATTTGAGCTCGATCCAGAGGCAGAAAGGATCTGGATCTCTAGTATCTCCATAAATTCGTGTGGGGCTCGGCGAAAGGAGAGAGGGAGAAAAAAGATAATTATGACTGCGAAGTAGTAGAACAGAATCTAGTTAGGGTAGGCAAATACGTTTTAAGCTTAGACTTAAACACTGAGACTGTGTCTGAGTCCCGAACACTAATAGGAAGACTGTTCCATAACTGTGGGGCTCTATAAGAGAAAGCTCTCCCCCCTGCTGTAGCTTTCACTATTCGAGGTACTGTCAGATAGCCTGCATCTTTTGATCTAAGTAGGCGTGGCGGATCATATAAAACCAAAAGGTCGCTTAGATATTGTGGTGCGAGACCATTTAGTGCTTTATAGGTTACTAAAAGTATTTTATAGTTAATGTGAGATTTTACTGGGAGCCAATGCAGTATTGATAATATCGGTGTGATGTGGTCGTATCTTCTAGTTCTAGTTAGGACTCTAGCAGCTGCATTCTGGACTAATTGGAGCTTATTTATATTCCTACTGGAACATCCAGACAGTATGGCATTACAGTAATCTAATCTAGAGGTGACGAATGCATGAACTAGTATTTCCGCATCATGTAGTGACAATATGTTTCTTATTTTAGAAATATTTCTGAGATGAAAGAAGGCTATCCTAGTAATATTATCTACATGAGCATCAAATGATAGACTGGAGTCAATAATCACTCCAAGGTCTTTAACTGCTGCACATGATGAAACAGAAAGACCATCCAGAGTAACCATGTGATCAGAAAGAATACTTCTAGCTACACGTGGGCCTAATAAAAGTATTTCTGTTTTATCAGAATTAAGTAGAAGGAAGTTAATTAACATCCAATGTCTAATGTCCTTTACACATTCCTCAACTTTACTAAGCTTCTGTCTGTCCTCTGGCTTCGCTGAAACATACAACTGTGTATCATCAGCATAACAGTGGAAGCTAATTCCATGTTTACGAATAATTTGACCTAGGGGTTGCATATATAAAGTAAAGAGCAGTGGGCCTAAAACAGAACCCTCTAGAACTCCAAAGGTAACCTCAGTACGCATGGAGAATTCACCATTTACATCTACGAACTGATAACGATCGGTCAGATAAGACCTGAGCCAGGAGAGGACTGTTCCCTTAATACCAATAACATTTTCTAATCTATCAAGTAGAATAGTGTGATCTATAGTATCAAAAGCTGCACTAAGGTCGAGTAACACAAGCAGCGAGACACAACTATGATCGTAAGTCAGTAGAAGGTCATTTACTACTTTAACTAACGCTGTCTCTGTGCTATGATGAGGTCTAAATCCTGACTGATACATTTCATGAATGTTATTCCTATCTAAGTACGAGCATAGCTGCTTTGCTACAACCTTTTCTAAAATCTTAGAGATGAAGGGGAGATTTGATATTGGTCTATAGCTGGACAATTGAGACGGGTCAAGATCAGGTTTTTTAATCAAGGGTTTAATAACTGCTAATTTAAGTGATTTAGGTACATAGCCAGTGCTTAGGGAAGAATTGATTATATTTAGAAGTGGTTCAATTACTCCTGGACCAATCTGTTTAAACAAACATGTAGGTACGGGATCTAGTATGCAAGTTGATGAATTGGCTGAAGAGATTAATGTAGCTAGTTCGGTCTCTCTAAGCGGAGCAAAACACTCTAAACATTGATCTGATGTTGCTACATTGTCATGTAATGGGTTTGTTACAGTACTGTCCGGTTTTAATTTAACGGCCTGTATTTCACGTCTAATATTTTCAACCTTATCAATGAAAAATTTCATGAAATCTTCACTGCTATGTAATGATTGAGTGTTTCTCTCTGTAGTGGTTTTATTCCTAGTTAATTTTGCTACTGTGTTGAAAAGGAATCTAGAATTGTTTTTGTTGTCTCCTATTAAGGTGGAGAAATAGATTTTTCTAGCATCGCCAAGAGATTTCCTATATTTCAGTAGGCTCTCCTTCCACGCTGTTTGATATATCACCAGTTTGGTTTGACGCCATTTACGTTCTAATTGTCGAGTTGTCTGTTTTAAGGTTCGACTGTTCTTTTGGGATGTTTTTATTGAGTGTGCTGTCAGGCACAATTGTGTGGGAGGCAATAATGGGGCTGTCAGAGTAATTCACTGCAGCCAACAGCATTAGATTTGTGTAGGGATTTTTTTTTTTTTTTAAATTTGGGGGTTTGAACACAATTTTTAAAAAGTGCTTAAATTTAATCCTAAAGAAATGTTTCTATACATGCTGCAGTCCACGTGTTTTTTATTTACTATTTGTTTTTTTTATACTGTTTCAGTATTTAGTAGACTTTGTTTTGTGAATAGCAATGGTTTTGTGTCTGAGTTGTCATGTTTTAGTTTTGCCAAAACTTACTGCTTATTAGAGATGCCGAGCATCCAACCAGGAGCATGATTTTGGTTCAAAAATATTATTATTCGTAGTAGTAGTATAATATCAATCCCATGAGCTCTTTCACACCCATTCATCAAAAACTCCTTTGTGAGCCTGGGAAAATGATTGTTTTGACTTCAGTCACAGAGCTTTCATTTACAGTGCTGTAGAAATGATCTTAACACGTGCATGTGTGTCTTAGTAGCCTGCGTGAGACTAGCTCATGTTGGCATCTCTGGCGTTGTGTAAAGGCAGGCATCCTGCCCTTCCTCAGAGGAGCCGCACTGTTCTTCCACCATCTCAATGGAGTTCCCACTTTGCCTGAGCTTGACGGTAAGTGCTTCATTTTCCCCACCCTTCCATCCCCATCACAAACTCACTTAGCTACATTTGACCCATGGGTTCCACCACATGTTGTTATCTGATTGAAAGTTGACCTGACCGTACACCTCTACAACTGACGTTAATTTAAATGAAGAGATTTACCATTTAATTTGTGAGGTGATTTATCAGATTGGCCACAAAGCTGAGTTGTCTCATCTAACTTGTTAAATGATTGAAACACAGTTCTGCCAAAACATGGAAACCTTGATCACTTGAACTTCACATGTACAGTGCATCCGGAAAGTAGTGACAGCGCTTCATTTTTTCCACATTTTGTTGTTACAGCCTTATTCCAAAATGGATTAAATTCATTATTTTCCTCAAAATTCTACAAACAATACCCCATAAAGACAACATGAAAGAAGTTTGTTTGAAATTAGGGCTGCACCATTATGGCCAAAACGATAATCCCGATTATACTGATCAATATTGAGATCTCGATTATTTATCACGATTATTAATTGATTTTAGTGACAACATATTTTTTATTGCACTTTCACATAAAATTTTCTCATGCCACAATATAACACAAATAGGCGTGAGAACTTGAGCTGGTCAATTATGACAGACTTTAGGAACATAGTGTGAGCCATGACATTAATTTACCTTCTGATAAACTAAATAATATTTCCAGTTAGTTTTACAGACTGTTTGCAAAAAACAACCGTTAACCTGTCTCCTCCTTGTAAACAAATACAATAAACATCAGTGTTTGAAGTCTGCTCCTCTTAAATATATTTAAAGCTACACTATTAGACATTTTCCATTGTCATGGTTCTGGGCTGGAGTCGGTTTTCGAACCGCTCTGTGTGTATTGTGTAGATATCTGAATAATCTCATATAGGATGTACTGGCCCAAATTTAGCCTATTAGCCAAAGACACTTAAAATTCAACATAGAAGCAAATACTCACATCTGTAAACCCAGTTGGAGATAGAAAAAAAAGACACCAGCCATGAGTGAGAAGAAGCAAGGGTCCAGATTTTATTTCCACCACACGAGATCCACACCAATGAGAACTCTCAGAAGTGATCTGACACCCGGAGCTCAAGCTCCAGTATTTATACTCTATTTACACAGTAGATAACCCATATATTTCAGAAAGACTATGATATCAATACCAATAGGGTTAAAAAGCTTTTATACTTCAGCTCTTATACTTCTCTGTGATTAATAAACCATAGTGTGTTACTCTTAAAGTGTGAATCCAACCAGTCCTGTGAATTTTCAATACAATTACATATTACTCATACTAGGTCTCCCTCCTGTTTATTTCATGTCATTTTTATCCACAACAGTTGGGATTGGGTGAGTTCATTTACCCGTCAGATGCAAAGCGCTTTAGTTTAATGGTGTTCATTACTGATGCACCGATCATGATATTTACAGCTGATACTGATCCAGATACCAATCTTTTTTATTTAAACTTTAATCAGGAGGTCTGTCATAAACAGTTAAATGTAAGCTCTCTGCTCATGGTCACTGTTAATTGAAAAATAAACAAGCATAAAACATTTATTTTAAATATCTTAAAAACAATAGAGCCCTAATTAAAAGTGGATTAACACAAGCATGATCCATATTAGGAAAAAGGCTAATAGCTTTCTAAGGAAATAGATTTATCAGAAATCTGAAAATGGCTGTGCACCGACGCTCCCCATCCAACCTGATGGAGCTTGAGAGGTCCTGCAAAGAAGAATGGGAGAAACTGTCCAAAAATAGGTGTGCCAAGCTTGTAGCATCATTCTCAAAAAGACTTGAGGCTGTAATTGGTGCCAAAGGTGCTTCAAAGTATTGAGCAAAGGCTGTGAATACTTATGAACAACTTACAACGTACAACTTAACAATAGATGGTGATCTGTGTTATGTTGTCATTTGTTTGTGTTTATAACCCTCGTTCTTACAAATGAGTAATAACGTGTTTGTCAGTATGAATGTTCTTTTGGGATGTTTTTATTGAGTGTGCTGTCAGGCACAATTGTGTGGGAGTCAATAATGGGGCTGTCAGAGTAATTCACTGCAGCCAACAGCATTAGATTTGTGTAGGGATTTTTTTTTTTTTTTTTTTGGGTTTGAACACAATTTTTAAAAAGTGCTTAAATTTAATCCTAAAGAAATGTTTCTATACATGCTGCAGTCCATGTGTTTTTTATTTGCTATTTGTTTTTTTATACTGTTTCAGTATTTAGTAGACTTTGTTTTGTGAATAGCAATGGTTTTGTGTCTGAGTTGTCATGTTTTGAGTTTTACCAAAACTTACTGCTTATTAGAGATGCCGAGCAAAGGTGCTTCAAAGTATTGAGCAAAGGCTGTGAATACTTATAAACATGTGCTTTTTTTGTTTTTTTATTTTTCATAAATTTCATACTCATTAAAAGATTTCAAACAAACTTCTTTCATGTTGTCATTATGGTGTATTGTTTGTAGAATTTTGAGGAAAATAATGAATTTAATCCATGTGGGAATACGGCTGTAACATAACAATGGGGAAAAAGTGAAGCGCTGCGAATACTTTCCGGATGCACTGTATATAGTATATTGTATGTAGTGAAACTGATCTTGTTCTTTCCCTGTCCCCTATCTATCTGTAGGTGCTGGGGAATGGGAAGTGCTGTGTGCATATGTGTCTGCCTCCTAACCTGCTCCAGCTCTATTATAATCACCAGGAGCTTCTGGATCCCCTGCTTCAGGGGTGAGAAACTTCATAACTGAGCCGAGAAATGACAGGTTTTCTGTGAATGCTGATGATGCCGTATCATGTGTACACATCATTGATTGTTTTGTAATGGGTTGAGTGTGTTGTGTCCATTTGTCCTGCAGGTGGTGCTCACATCCAGGCATGCATCAATGTCTCCAGTCACCTGAAACCCTTATAAGGTGATCATTCTTTGTTCTTATCTATAGCCTTCTGAACTTTGCTTTGAAATGGTGGTTTTAACCCCCTTACCCTGTAAGGCCGATATAGCAGCTTTACAGCGTAAATGTTATCCCCGTGAGGCCGGTGTACTGGCATTGCTCTGCTATGATTCCTCACTTATTTAATTATAATTTTTTTACCTGGAAGGTTGAAGTCATGACATCACGACGTGATTACAACATTACGCTGTCATTACAATGAAGATGATCCAAGCGTGAATATTGGTGTAATAGTAGAAGTGAACTAAAAATGCCAAAGTGAAAAGCTAATTGTGTTCCAGCTAAAGTTACACCTACAGTGAACACAGGTACATCTAAATCCGGGGGGGGCATACACAGTTACACAGGCAAGAGCGAGGATTCTAGATAGTGACAGCAGTGAAAGTTCAGGCGATGTTGAAACCGAAACTGATAGTGATGCAAACTCATGATTCAGACCCTGATCCATCTTCATCTTCAGCATCAACCAGTGCGACTGACACTGCAGGGGTCTGGAGTCATAACCTGACCATCTCTGTGCATTCGTGAAAACACTACCTGCTGGTCTGATTATCACCAGAAAGTTTACTTTTGGCGCTAAAATGCATTTATTCAAAGGCATTTTCAAAGTAATATTAAACAAATACATTATTATAAGTTGTTTCAAGGCCTAAAAATGCTCAAATTAAAATGTTGATTTTGGCCCAGGAACTCAGGGTTGGTGTGCTGTTTCTCTGGGGAATATAGGGTTATGGGACATAATACTGTGGGAACTTAGGGGTAAGAGGGTTAAGACTGTATGGTTTCAGTGTTTTTTTTTTTTTTTTTTTTTTTTTTTTGTGTGTGTAGTTTTCCTCGGGAATCCAATAAGCTAATTGATGTGCCAGAGGATTACTGTGCACTGATCAACTAGGCTTTCAGCTTCACGTGAGTGTGTGTACTCTGAGTTGTTGCATTCATTTATACCCAGTATCTGCTTAATAGAATAGAATTCTGGTGGACATCTCTAGTTGTTGCTTTTGTGTTTATAACCTCCATTGTTTTTGTAGCTGTCCTAAGTCAGATGGAGTTAAGTCTTGAGCTCAAACTCTGTGCTTGGTGTGTGGCACGATGCTGTGATCTCAGAGCAGCTGCTGCCAGACTGAGCTGGAGGGTGAGGACGTTGGAGCGTGTACTGCACACACCTTTGTTTGCTGAGCTGGCGTTAGCATCTTCCTCAGGTTAGAAGGAAGACACATCTGTGTTGATTGCCATGTCTTATAGGTGCATTGCCTGTTTATATCAGGGCTGGGCATTGGTGTGAATTAGTCAGCAATAATCCCTCACACATGGGTTACTCATTTTGGGAAGGAAGCTGTAAAGCTACTGAATAAGAAAAATAACAGCAGCTTGCTAAAAATACTCCAAATAACACTTTAATTTTAAGTTCCATAATAAACTATTTATAAGCAAGGAATGCAGTTTATTATTGAAAGAGGATGTAATAATCAATTAACTGGTCAAATATTATGTTACATAACAAGCATTTTCCAAAATGTTTAAAAAACTACATTCATTTTCTTCATTTATTAATACATGACTTCTTATACTAGTGGGCCTCCACCCTGTCCTAGAAACACTCCATCCTACACAGTTTCAAGCTTCCTTTCCTCCCAACATTCAACATCTCAGTAATCCAGCAATAGGCCTGGAGTTGAGACATTCCTGCTGAATTAACATTTATGGTTGTGAATATACAGCATTTGTAGGTATTGTCAAGTCCTAGCTTGCAGTACATGAGCCTCTGCTCAGAAGGGGAAAAAAGTAGAGTAGTCGTGGCCCCGCCCTCCTTTAAGCCAACCAATGAAAGCAAAGCTCGTTATCAAACAAAATCAAAGTCTACAAAATAACCTGTTGGGAGAACACAACATATAAACACTACACCTTAAAGTGATTAACATCCTGTATAAGGTTTGCATAATTATTAACTTCTCCAATTCAGGAAAATGAGCCAAAAAAAAGAGGTCAGAAATTGTAAAATGCCTATCAGAGGGCTGCAGCACACTGACGATCCCAAAATTATTGAGGCGTGACCTCCCAACAAAAATGCTTTGTGATGAATACTCGACAGGGGGCGAAAAACCGTGGAGAAGAAAAGGCGCTAGTTGACTGCAAAAGACTAAGAAGAATAAAACGTGAGAGAACCCATTAGCCAGCACTGCCACCATGTTTCAGAACTGCAACCTTCCACGAGTGTCCAGAAATACAAGGTGGCAAGTGTTCAGAGACATGGCTACAGTAAGGAAGGCTGAAATACAACCGCCACTGCATAAGACTTACAAGCGGAAGCATCATGACTGGGCCAAGAAATACCTGAAGACCATTCCTTATAGGTTTCATGGATCCTTATCCCGATGAAATAAGAGTGACTATAGATGGAGCAGATGGACCTTTTCCATCTGGTTAAAGATGGACTGAAAATGAACTCCCAAACCTACTGCCAGTTTGTAGAAGATCCTTCCTTCAAGCAATGGTACAGGAAGAAGTCGGCAACGTTCAAGAAGACCATGATCTTTATGCAGGGCAATGCTCCATTCAGATAAAATGGATCATGAACAGATCAAGAAACTGACATTCAACGGATGGAAGGCTCACGGCGGTTATTGAAAGGAAGGGTGGCTACATTCATCACTGAATAGCTTTGAAGGGCCAAAATAGTTCATTGTTAGTTCACTGAATAACTTCCTGAGAAATTACATTTTTTTATTTGTTAAACCTTCTATTTTGTTTGGAAAGAAACATTTAGGATCAACTGAGACCACTGTATTTGTTCACCAATCAGATTAAGCTGAGAAGTACCATTTGCCAAGTGTTTGGGGTTTTTTTTCTTTTTACAGGCCTAGTTAAATAAATTGGAATATAGAAGTACAGTAAAAACGATAAACCGGACTGAATGCACGTTTTTAAAACGACTATAGTTGTGTATCCGTGGATTGCAGGCGTGAAAAAGTGAAAAACTGAAATCTGACTGAAGCGAATGTAGTTCAGTTCAGTCTGAAGTTGTAGAGGAAACATTTGCACTCGGTAATTTAGTTTTGTAACGCCACACAGATCATAAGGTCTGTTAGAAATTATATATCGGAGCTACAAACCCCACCCTGCTCCGCTGTACGAGGCGACTCAACACCGCCATCTTGTGTTTGTGTGTATGTGTTGCTGTATTCATGAGGCAGTTTTGCTTAGTTTTTTCTTTAAGGTTTAATGTTCTATATTATTGTGAGTGTGTGTTTATGTATTTTAGTGTGAGCTGTAGTTTTGTTTTGTAATTTTACGTGTTTTATTTCTTCCTCCCAGATTTCTGCACTGCACAGTGTATTATTAGAAACAGGGCTTCTCTGTGTAAGAGAACAGTTGTTTTGTGTGTTTAACAGCAAGTTATAGCGCTTATTGTGAACCGTTATGTGTGCAGGAGGCGGTTCAGCTGGACGGAGAGATCCTGTGAAGCGAGTGTGTTCTGTGGCGTATCGGCACCTGGACAAGCACAAGATCGAGCCGGTGCTCTACATGATGGAGTGGTTCATGTGCACCTTCTCCAGAACTCTGCCCTGGGCCTCGGTCCTCAGAGTGTGGGACATGTTCCTGTGTGACGGTCAGACACAAACACACACTTGTCCATCTTTTCTTTCTGTGTTGATTCTCTCTCTCATTCTTTCTTTGTGTAGGAGTGAAAATTATATTCTGTGTGGGTTTGGAGTTGTTGACGTCCATGCTGGGTACTCGGGATAAGCTCAAGGCCTGTCCGGGTCAGTATGAGACCATGGAGGTCCTCAGAGCGATTGAGCCTAGATACATGCAGGAGGGCTTCTTAGTGCTCCAGGTAACACAACAGAGAGGAGGAGGAGGAGGAGGAGGAGGAGGATGGGTCTCTCACTACTGTAACATTTCCTGTCATTACTGTAACTATGCGAGTCCATGCCATGGTGATCAAGCATGTTTTATCCATCATCACCTTCGTATTTCTACAAAATTAGCGTTCATAAATATTTATCATTGTCTTTTACATGACGTTGTAATGAAGCCCATTCTAACACATTAAGTACAGTAGAATGACATTCTATTCCAGTACGTTTTTGTGACTGATTTTTGCTGTAGGTTCTGGAGTTGCAGGTATCGGCACAGGATGTGGAACGTGAGCAACGCATGCAGCTGAAGCGCTGGAAGAAGAAGCGCGGCAAGCCCGGCCCCAAACTCCCTCAGAGAATGCACAGTGCTCGCGCCATCATGGCCACCGAGTCTCATACACACCAAGACCTCTGCCAGAAACCCACCATTATGGTCCAGTACCCATCGGTCCCTGAGGAGAAGTCCGAGCCGAACCTCAGAAAGAAGAGAGGGAGCCTGAAGAAAAACCAAGCCCTCATTCCGAACCCCTACGCACTACCTGGCGAGTCTAAACCTAGTCAGATATTGGACATACAGCTTCTGAACCAGGAAAATCTAAATCTTGTACTTCCAAATACACCATCACATCCACCACGGCTCCCTACAATGCAGGAAAATCAGGTCAAAGAGACGAGCACTTCTACAAAGCGACTCGTGCAGCGTCCTCGAATTCCTCCATCGATAAGAAACTGGCGGAATCTATCCCTCAGCAACATCTGTCCCTCCTAACTGCTCCTGTACACGGATCACCTTCAGCGTGGCGTCCTCACCTGCTGAAATGTCCTCCTGTCCAATCCAGAGAACCTGACCATGATGAGCTCCCTAATAATACATAAAACTCAGCCACCATTTTGGATCCATCTACACACTCAAGCCCTCTGCTAACGCACAACGCACCTGCCACCCACGACTCGCCTGCTGCTCCCGAGTACAAAAAGAACACTCATTGATTTTTTTTTTTTTTTGTTGTGCGTGTTAAACAGTGTGATACGTTGAGGAATTGATTATTGGCACACGTCTACTGAATAGCAAGAATCGTTAAGTCTTTAACGTGTGTAAACTATACTTGTTATAAACTATACGTGTTATAGTTTACACCGGAGGAACTGCAAACAATCTGAGAGAGGACCACACTTGGTCCAAAAATGTACACACACTCCACAAAAACTCTGCAGTGCCTGAGGAGTGTTTACTCGCTCCAGTCTTCAGAAGGGAAACTACCTACAGATTCACTTTTGAAAGACTTTCACAGGCATCACAAACATTTGTTTATATTACACTCGTATCAATTTGGCAGGTTTTTTTCTTCTTAATCCGAAGCAACCACCACTTCTTTGTGTTTGTATTTCACAAATTTCCTTACCACATCTTACAAGAGCTGCACGACAATCACAACAATCCTGTACAATAGGCACAGCCTTTTCATTAACATAACCTCAGTGAAATATCCTCTGTCTGTATACTTTACACGCAAACAAAACAACTCAAGCTGAGAACTTTATTGCTGATTCACGTTATACCACACCGCCTTCTAATATAGATCTGATCTATATTATATATACGTGTACCTTAGATAACGCCTCTCTGAACGCCATGGTGGGACGTTCCCGAGCTGAAGTACTGTACAAGTCCTAAGCATTAGATCACCCCAATTACTCTTGTATACTCTTTCCATACCATCGTGATCTTTGCCTGACGAAGCCATACACAAATCATAATTGACATTTGGGGCCTAATTCTAAAATCACCACATACCAAATGCACAACCGTTTTGTCTTGCTGCCATCACAAAATAATAATGTTTAAACCTTAAGTAACAGAGTCACGGAGGGTGTATATATTTTTCCACACTACATGAAGTTTTGGGATCCTTATAGACTGTGGAACAGAAGTGTACTCAGTGTGTCTCCACCGTTTTATTTCATATTGGAGTACAACCATTTTTCTTTTTTACCATTAAGGATGAAACACTTGTTTCTTTTAAAACACCGTCTTTAAATGTTTTTCTACCTCCTAACTAAACCCTCGGACTTAAGACACGATCTTTGGAGCTGTTGACGCCCTGCTCAGGGTTAAACAACAACGTCTTTACATTACCTTCATTAATAATTTGTCAATCTATCCTCTTGGTTTTTTTATTTTTTTTTTGGAGCAAAAGTCAGGTCCTCTCTCATTTCAAGAGGTCCTCTTGTTGGTGAATACACAGCAATCTTCTAAGGGTATTAGCATTTCTCGGAGCAGACATTGTAACAGATAGTTGCAGAGTTTCTTCTGTGTTTTAACCACAACGTCTTAACCATTATTTTAACACTGAGACACATGACTCCCTTTAATTCGTTAACAAACACATTTGTAAGAATTCTGGTCAGCAAAACCCCCAAAAGAACACCTGTGTGTCTCTCTCTCTCACACCCACCCCCGCACACCCACATGGTCATCAGAGGTCATAAATGTACTGCTGGGACATGGGATGTCAAAGCATAGACGAAAGCTTATGTATTTAGCGACAGTTCTGTGTAAGTATCCTCGTTGTCGGACCATTTTCTGAAATCTCGTTTATAGTTTAAACAAAATGCACGACTCTTTTAAAACACCGTCTTTAAAAAAAATTTTCACCCTTAAATTAACCTGGTTAGAAGGTAGGATATGTAATACATATTTTCATTTTCTTCAGACATATTGTCACTTCAGTCTCCACAACGAATAACACCGATGATTTTGACCTTTCTTTCAGTAAAAGAGAACAACGACATCATACAGCCTTGAAGGACTGTAGAAATTTTTATTTTACATCCTAAAGGGTTAGGTTTAGAAGGCATGTAATACGCACGTTTCTTATAAAACACCGTCTTTAAAACGTTTACCTCCTAAAGGGACCTATTTAGAAGGTATGTAAAAACTTTTTTTTCTTTTTGAACATTTCTTCGGGTATATCAATGTTTTAGAGTATTTATTTCAGTAAATTTTTATTCAAAGTCATGCCAATTTCTCAAAAGTGCAATCAATAAAGTTTAATTTCACAAGCTTACATTCTGCTCATTTATGTTCACATTCAACCATTGTGTATTTTCTAACAGCGGAGCTATACAAAACAAACCCCCACAATCTAAATTTAATGTGTGGTTGCAAGATAAAAATTCTAATTTATTGAATTAATTACATTTTTAAAGTTGTACACATTATTTTGATGAGTTGTGTTGACATAATAATGTTGATAATTACATCAACTTAACATTGTGTGTAATTTCTGAATTAATTGATTTAAAACAAAATTTACGTCATAGTACATTTACATTTATTCATTTAACAGAGTGTTAGAGGACCTGTAGACTGCACAAATACTAAGGACATTACAATGTGAGTATCATTTCACTTACCATTAAATTCTACTAAAGCAATGAATTTGGGGCATGTTCTCAATAGCGATGTGACCAATAGTGGACTCGTGTATAGGCTACACCTGCTAATACATTTGATGGACTATTTTGCACTACTACACGTAGCTACCGCTAGTCATATTTAGCAGTGTAATTTGAATATCTACTCTTTAGTTTACTGTAGCAGTGGATAAGAAGGAAAAAGTTTCATTTGACAAATCTGCTCTTCTAGAGAGGGCTTTTCATTTGTGCTATAGGAAAGATAAGCATGATTACATTTCTGCTTATTCATGTAAACCTCAACTACATTGTGTAATCTAATTTCATGTATTGATACATTTTTTATTTTATTTTTAAAAATCTTTTGTCATTCCCACACGTAGCCTTCTAGCTCCACAGCCTTTGGACTGTGGATAGTAGATAAAAGTAGTAGACACAGTGTGCAATATGTGCAATGTTCAGTACGTCATATAATAATAATAATAATAATAATAATAATAATAATAATAATAATAATGAGTCTTTATTGATCACATATACATTACAGCACAATGAAATTCTTTTCTTTGCATATCCCAGGTTGTTAGGAAGTTGGGGTCAGAGCACAGGGTCAGCCATGATACAGCGCCCCTGGAGTAGAGAGGGTTAAGGGGCTTGCTCAAGGGCCCAACAGTGGCAGTGCTGCCCCCATCTTGAATCATATTATCGTAAATACTTAAATGTGCAGTCATTTGTTTCTTTTTTTCACTTTTTTATTCATTTCCTGCTATTCAGGCTCAGAGTCATGTAGGCTGCATTGAATTTTATTTTCAATTCCCTCATCTCTTTTTCAGTGACTTTATCACTAGCACGTTGCACTGCTGTCACGATTGGGGTGGCACGAGGGGCAGAGCTAGCAATGACACAATCCCTGGCGGTCTCATGTTTTGTACTGTCTCCATGCTTCTTTACGGTTTCTTTTTTAAAATGACTCGAACTGGAAATGAACTCTGTTTTACCAGCAATATCTTGTCCTGCTTTAGCACAAAATGTGCAGTACATTTTCCCTTTGTCATAACGTAACCAGGCGAAGTCTTGTAGCCAAGCTGATTTAAACTGTCTTGTCGGGATGAGAGCCGCAGGGATGGGAGAAGACTCAACTCGCTGTGCTTGGCTGTCATCATCTGTAAAAGATTGCACACCGATTGAAACGGGCTGGGATGACTCAAATGTCACTTGGGAACTTTCACTGGTCGAGTTGGTCTCAACATCGTGGGCATCTGATGTAGAGGAGGCAGGGTTTGGACAGGCAGGGAATGAGGAAAAAGTCTGATATTTTTCTTGTCAGCTGACTAACGTTAGTTAACTACGCAGTTAGCTAGCCTACATATAACGGATAAATTCACATTCTAACAAACTAAACCACATCAAACTAAATTAAACACCTTTTAATAAAAAGGCTCAGGCAGGGTTAGGTTAGGGGATGACTCAACCCAACACTCATTGGTGTGGGAGGTGGCACAGGCACAAAACCTTGTCCTTCATTCTGTATATATTCCACTATATGTATTTAACATTCTATGAGAAAATATCAGTTGTATAAAAAAATGGAAAATAAATTATATCATTTTTTTAATCTATATATTGTGTTAAAAATGAATTCTGCCACTTTAAAAAAAATAATTTTCATGAATCTCATGAAAATGAATCACATGAAAATGAATCAACGTAAATGAATCACATGTAAATGAACCATATGAAAATGAATAAATAAATTAAAGACTTTAAAAAAAAATCTGTCTAAATGTAAGACGTTCTAGGTGAGGTTAACTATTGGGGGTTGGAGGATCAGTTTAGAGAACATATTATTTGTTTCTTATGGTTAAGTTCAGGGTTAGGGTTGGCCCCTAAGTTTCAACATTAGAAAAAGGAGTTTTTATTGGTTAAAAATTAGGTGATTAGAGTTTATTGTTTGGGTAAGCCCCTAGATTTCAAGATAAAAAATGGTTTTAATGGTTGGAATAGAAGTTCTAATTGGGTTTAAGGGTACTGGATCTATGTTCCCCATCCCTATTGTCCAACTTGTACAGATGAAATTTAATCTGGCCCAAATTTAGGGCCGAACCAGGAAAAAGTTCCATTAATTTTGTCCATGTTCCCTCTCAGATCCTTCTTCCTATTGATTACTCCCCTCCCCCCTGAGAAGAAATGCCTTTCTCTCTATTAATATATACCCCCACACACATTTTATATATAATATTATATTATATTTATATTTTTGTGTCACGATATGGAGGTTGAGACGGATGCAAGTGCAGATTTTTTCAAGTTTTATAAAGAACTAAACAAAATACAAAAGACACTGACATTGGGGCAAATCACTGTGGCAAAGACTAAACATAAACCAAAGAGAAAAACACAACACCAGGGACAAAGGTAAAGAAGGACAAACGTGAGACAAAGAGTGCAGTGAAAACTGGCTAAATACACAAGTGCTTACCAGGAATGTGATCCAGGTGCAGGTGGTCATGTGACTGTGATGCAGTGGCTGCTGGGAACTGTAGTTCAGATTTCCTTCTCTGATTACATGACATAATGGTGAATGGTGTACTATGTAATATTACTCTGTGCGTGTGTGTGTGTTTATACAGAGGCTGAATGTGTTGGCCACTCTGTTTCAGGGTAACTTACCCAAAATACATCAGAGCATCATCACAGCTCTCATTACTGTGGATGTCCACGCCAGAGACATCGTCACGGAGCTCGTCAATGAAAGGGTACAGACGGCTACAACCTTCTCTTCAGAGCGAAGGGAATCATGGGTGTGGTCAGATCTGATTGGTCAGAAGCTGTTAATAAATCTTTTAAAAATAACTGCAGCTCTAACAGCAGTGCATATGCAAATCAGTTCCCAGGTTTATACAGTATGAACGCACTCATTATAAACTATCCACGCTATATCCTCAGGGAGAATGCCCAATTCGTATACAATGAGATTGTGTATATATCACATGTCTTTGTGTATGTGTTCACGTAGCTGGACTCGAGCAGTAACTTTGAGTGGCAGAAGCAGCTGTGCTAATACTGGGACGTGGATCTGGATAAGTGCGTGGCCAGAATGGCTCTGTATCAGTACGTCTACGGATATGAGTACCCGGGAGCCTGCCTGCGTCTGGTCATCATCCCACTCACAGTAAAGACGTGTTAACAATACGTTAAGAATTCATAATGCATAATGTAGTGTAGTGCATGTTATTATAATAATATTTATTTAAATACTATGCGTAATGCATTACGGAGGCTTTATAACATGCTTCGAATGCGTTTATCGCTCATTATAGGCGTGTGAAAGAGTGAAGTCTTAAAGATACGTTTGTGTGTGACCTTTCCATCAGGAACATGTTTAATGTAAAAAAAAAAAAAAATCTTCTTGGAAATGACATGCTTGTGCTTGTTTGTGATGGTTTTTAGGACCAGTGCTACCTGTCTCTGATGGGTAACACCTCGAATAACATGTGTGTAGAAGGTGTGAGCTTGATCCTTTCACCGTTAGCCAGACAGAGCGTCTTGTTGTTGTCCAACACGGGGGTAATTTTCTCAATCCACAGGCACGTCCACAGGTACATCACTCACCACCCACTTGTGCGTGTCGGCGATGTCACTGCCGAGGGACGGTTTGATGGCACTCCACTCCCGTGTGAGAGGGTCGTCTTCACCATACAGCTCGTCCAAGCTTACTGACTGTGGGTTGAGCACGTCGGTCTCGATGGGCTTGTAGAAGGGATTCACCTCGCAGCCCTCTGTCTCGTGGAGGGTGCGCAGTGCGTCAGCGAGGGCACGGTACGCTGTGGTCTTACCGCCTCTTGTAGGGCCCACCAGCAAGACGCCCTGGTGCACCAGCATGGTCTCGTACAGCTGGATCACCTTGGCGGTCATGCTGGAGACGGGCTGCAGGGAGTGGGCGCATAGAGCTGCCTCGATGTTCGATTAAAGCGCGCCGTAGTCATGCTCGGGGACGCCCACACCAGGAAAGAGGTCCGACAGAATACCGCTAAACGCACACAAGAAAGATTGGATTGACTCGATTGACACTAGATTCAAGATTTTCAGATTATGGATGTTCAGATGTTCCAGGATTCTTTACTTTTCATCTGGTATAACATTACAAGGTGCTAATGTTATATACTTTAAATGCTTTAAAAAAAGTTATATAATTACAGCTTTTTAGTTGCAAAGAATTTGCAAATGTCAGTTAATTGTATTTCCTAATTTGTCCTGGAATTTCCTCCTAGTGCCTGATTCCAGTGATCCTGTGATAATGACCTTTGATACTCCATATGTAAGCTTTGGCGTTCTTTACTATTTATCAATTTATTTTATTTTAAGTTCTGCATCATCCTTGAGTAACTTGGGCAGGTTGGAGTATCGTAGCGCTCTAATCAACACCACGTTCTCACTCAGGTGTGGGTTCTCTCGCATCAGAGACCTGGAACACACACACACACACGCTCGATTTATTCCAGCAAGACATCTGTTACATTTATAGATAGTTTTAATTAACAATTTAGAAAAAACAGCGTATGAATCTAATCTAACCTAATATGTTCACCCTGTTCGTAGACGGACATACCCGGCCATGACGATAACAGAGTTGACGACTCTCATGCTGAAGTCGTAGTGGTCCTGCCGGGAAAGCTGCTTGCTGCACAGCTTATACAGCTGAATCATCTTCTTCGCCAGAGTCTCACTGGACTTGAAGCCCTCAGCTCACAAGTCCACCTACAGCAAAAAAGACAACGTGAAACGGTTCTGTAACACGCCAGAATACATCCGTTATTGCGTTCATTACATAACGTAATGAATGACGGCACCCGAGCACACCTCTGCGATGATGGCGTGGTCGGGCACAATCATGGAGACGGATCTGAAGCGGCCTCCAGGTTGTCCCGGAGCTCGGTCCTGCCTGCGTAGCCTGGGTTCATCGTGATTAAGGCAGCTTCCTACAAATGGAAGCAGGGGAAATGATAACGATTCAAACCCTTGCTAATATTCTGAAATCGATTGCAACACTGAGTGAGTCTGTTCCAAGAATCGATTCAGCACAAATCTCGAATTAAAGGTTAGGGGAACAACCCACAGTATTAAGTACATAGGATCATTATCATGATTAACAGGGCGATTCCTAATACCTGGTGTCAATTCGTAGATACCAGGTAATGGGAATAGAGTCGATTCAAAGGAATCAAGCTTTGGAGTCGACTCTATAGTCGTTGTGAATATGGAGTCAACTCCAAAGCTTGATTGTGGGGGAAGCATGACTGAAGAACCTTGATTTCTCAGTTTGGGAACAATCCCAAAGAAATAGTCAGGAGACGCAGAGTGTTTGGCATCGTTGTGACAAACGCTGAATCTCACAGCTTTTTTTTTAGTTTTTAATTACTCAACAACTAAGACACAAACCCCTCGTTTATTCCTTCACTTTCATCTTTCACTACTTTTTTTATTTTACATTTTGTTCTGATTCTTTCCCCCTGAATGTCTGGCTAGAACTTTCTGGAACTGGGAGCTAATGCTAAATTTAATGTTCTGTTAGAACAGACAGCTTGATGTGTGGTTTCATTAAATTCATTCGATTTAAATATCTTGTCTTTCTAAGAAAAACTGCTGATTAAGCAATGCACTATACCATATTCATGAGAAAGTAGAATTTTGTATTTGTTATTTGGCGTTTGTGTAAATTCAATACGTCGTTTTCAGCTAGTGATTTAAAGAATTGGTTCATGAGTCATCTTTGTCAGATATGCTGGTGGCGCTTTCTGATTTTAGTCATTTAACCATTCAAAAGAGTTATTTGTGTGTGGAACAGTGTTGCATTGCACCCACGAATACCTGCAACCTGGAATGGAAAATAAGATTTATTTTGTTCCAACACTTTTTTGTTGTTGTTGTTGTTGTTGTTGCTCCAAAACTGAAAAGTGTTACAATGGAAGCAGAAGTAAGTGTAGCTTCTTAAATTGTGTAGTGTAACACAGTGTTTTTCAATCTTTTTTGAGCCATGGCACATTTTTTACATTGGAAAAATCTTGTGGCACACCACCAACCAAAAATGTTACAGAATGGCACTCTGTAGCCTAATACAGTATATATAATTACAATATAGTTTCTCAATTTATTTATACTCACTCAGTGTGAAACCTGGGCCTGTTTAGATGAACACAAAGCCGATATCCTGGCAGGAATTGAAGAAAGGCATACACAAAGCTCTTCTTCACCAGCTTTCAGTCTCTCTCTGTTTTTAGTTTTTATAGCAGTTAGGCTTGAAAAGCTCAGCTCACACACATATGTTGTGGAAAATGGGAGCAATGTCAAAACTTTGTTGGCCGGAATGGGGAACTCCTTGGGAGCAGTCAACCAAAAACTGTCCAAAGGAAGTTCAGCAAATCTTAGCTTTAAACCACGATCTTGTTTCAGTTCAGTTAGTTCCTCCTGCTCCTGTAAAGTCATGTCCTTTCCAACAGCAGTCAAGGCATTCAGTGGAGGCTGAAGAGAAATAAAATGACAACTTCTCCTCAAGTTTTCAGATGTTTACCTATTACCTCGCACAGTGCAGCAGGGTGATCTTGCCGTTCCTCTGTGAGTGGGAACATCTCAAGGTTGGCACTTTGCACATGTTGTTGCCAGAGGTGCACCTTTAAATGGAATCCATTTATTTTATCCATGCTTGTAAGCAGGTTCTCATTTCGGCCTTGCATCCGTGTGTTCGGTTCATTCAGATGATGAAATATATCTGCCAGGTATGCCAGCTTTGCACACCACTCATCACTTGCAAACAGATTTGAGTAATCAGACCTCTCGTTTGTCAGAAACACTTTAAGTTCCTCCAACTTATTAACAATTTAAACTCATACACACGGGCCAGCAACTTGTCATGCTACAACCATCGGATCTCCGTATGGAGCAATAAGGCTTTATGCTTCGCTCACATTTCCTCACACAAAGATGCAAATATACCTTTTCAAAGGTCGTGTCTTTACAAAGTTCCCTATGCGCACAACATCATCCACCACAGGAACTAGTTCTGCTGGTAAAGTCTTTGCAACGAAGGTGTCACGGTGCAGAAAACCGTGTGTAACAATAAGATCTGGGTTTCTTTCCTTCACTCTGCTAACGAAGCCTTAGGTGTGCCCGACCATGGCTGCAGCTCCATCAATGCAAACACTTGTGCAATTTTCCCACGTAAGTCCTCCCTGGTCAAGATATTCTGATGTGACCCAAAAAATTTCCTCTCCTGTTGTTTTTTTCTGGCAGTGCCTTACAAAATAGAACGTTTTCTCTAATGGCATCTCCATCCACAAAACGCACATTGGCCAAGAGCTGAGAATATCCGTAGACTCATCAAGTTGCAACACAAATTTCCTACTGATGCGTATCTTTTCCAAAACATGGCTTTCGATGTCTGTAGACATGTCATCAGTACGTCTGGCGATTGTGTTATCTGACAGCGGGAGTTTAGATATGTCTTTAACCACGTCAGGGCCGAGCATCTCGTTGACAGTGTCTTTGCAGGCAGGTAGTATTAACGTCTCTGCCACAGTGTGGGACTTTTTTCATTTAGCTACAAGTGCAGCAACTAGCTTTGAGGGCTTTCTAATTTACCTTTGTGGTTTTTCTCATTAATGTTGCCTGTTTCTGTGTTTTCACGCAGGCAAACAAGATAGTCCATCGGCTTGTTTTGAAGCGACGGGTGTTTCGCTTGGAGATAGCGTTTAAGCTTGCTTAGCACCATGGCGCTATTGGACTGCTTCTCGCCACACACCAAGCATAATGGAGTCGGGGTCATCTCATCGCTGGTGAAAGTAAATCCTAATGAAAGATAACTTTTGCTCGAGCTCACCATCTTTGCTTTCTTTTTACCACCACTCATACTAGGCCCTTCACCTGGGTCACAATCTTGTCCAGGGCCCAGTTCGGAGTTTGCATGTTTCCTTTTTAAAAACTTCTCCATCACTGCCACCACGACCTGTTGCATGCGTCACTAATTCTCTTGTCTCTAAGAAGGTAGGAGGCAATTACCTACTGCCACCTAGACGAATATTACATTACTCTGCCAGTCACTATATTACAGCACAGACACTCAACAATGGCTTATTATTTGCAGATAATAATGAATAAATTTTAATAAATAAGAATTTTAAGACTAAGTGAAATTGGACAATTTCTCAAGGCATGCCTGACGATCTCTCACGACACACTAGTGTGCCACGGCACAGTGGTTGAAAAACACTGTTCTACGGTATGTAGACTGTATTGCATGCGTGTTGAGCAGAGAGGAGATATTATAATATTATACAGTATCTGGAAATATAGTGTGTGACTGCTGCTGAAATAAGGAAGAGACTTAGGATTCTCCTTTTCAAATCTGAAACCAAATTGCTGAAGCAGCACAGTCTTTAGTTATTAAAACTAAGCATTGGTGGTTCACTGGTAGAATTCTCGCCTGCCACGCGGGAGGCAGGTTCAATTCCCGGCCAATGCAGAAGTGAGTTTTGAAAGTTAAGCCTTCACCAAAAGAACATTACAAGCCTTATCATTTCTGCCCAAACTAGTCGAACTCCATAGGGAGGGTAACCATGCTCGTGAGTTTCGTTGGTGGAGTCCAAACAATTTAGAGATTTTTTTTTTTTTTTAACTTTTCCAGCCTGATAAGCATCAACAACTCTTTTTCTGAGATCCTCACAAATTTCCTTTTTTCATACCATGATACACTTCCACAAACATGTGTTGTGAAGATCAGACTTTGATAGATCCCTGTTCTTCAAATAAGACAGGGTGCTCACTCACACCTGATTGTCATCCCGTTGATTGAAAACACCTGACTCTAATTTCCCCTTCAGACTAACTGCTCATGCAGACGCCAACAATGTCTGCACCATGCACGCTTCCTTTACAGAATGCGCTTAAGCAAGGTCTTTACAAGAAAAATAGGGTCCAAACCCACATGGGCTGTGCACAGCGGATTGGCAGTTCATCACCTTAACCTCTTGCTGACATAGCTCACGCGTATGAAATTACATCCCGGTGTGTGGAGCAATAAAGAGGTTTCGGTGCAGGTTCTTTGCCCCTGTCGTCTGGACTGCGGAATGCGTTCTGCGTTGACGGACCTCCAGAGACGCCAGAGCCTTACAGCAGCTGTGGCCAAAAAGCATTGAAATACAGTTCACGGTTGCGAAACACGTAGTCACAGTGCTAGCTTTTCACATTTCTCCACCCTCTCTAGTGCTAGCTCAGGAACCTGTACAAAGCTTCACATTTGTAGGCCTTGTAGGTGTGAGACAGACTGCAACAAAGCCAGATATTGCTGGAAAGAGGAGGCAAAGTAACAAGTTTGCGACGAGGATGGAATTCGAACCCACGCGTGCAGAGCACAACAGATTAGCAGTCCATCACCTTAACCTCTCAGCCACCTCGCCATCGCAATGCAATCCAATCCTTGGTCGGCTAGGTACCGACTACCTATGGACTGCCCATCTCAGCGTGTTAAATTGCTTTGGAAAATGTAATACAGCTCATGGTTGCGAAACACGTAGCCACAGTGCTAGCTTTTCACATTTCTCCATCTCTCTCAAGGATATTCAGCTGGCCTGCCGTATTCGCGGAGAACGCGCTTAAACGACAACTCCGTCTAATATACACAAAGGCTCTTTTAAGAGTCACTTCATCGTCTCAGAAAACAACTAATTTTATTTCTTGGGCTGTTGGAATATTTAGATAAGAGAAGGGGACATATATATATATATATATATATATATGCTTTATATTTCTATCAACATATAGAAATGTTTATTATTCGTTATTAATGAGTGAACTTTATTATGATAAATATACTGCTATGTATATTACATAATGTTTTTTGTTTTTTATAGATGATGATGAACAGTGCAGAAGAGCCGTGTATTGTCCTTAGGTGAAAACTAGACAATGCACAGTAATAACGCCGATGAGCTGTTTGTGTACAGTAGCCCAAATCTGCCTTCTGTTCCAGGCGGCGTTGTGTCTTGTGCTGGATGGAGCTTGACTGCCCTCGTGTGTCCAGTTTAAATATTAGAACGTGGTATGGAGAGAAAAGGAGATATATATATATATATATATATATATATATATATATATATATATATATATATATATATATATCTGTGTGTGTAAATGATGTAAAAGGCTTTCTATCAACATTATAAAAAGGTTAGTTATTAATTTTGTATTTTTAGTATAAATATAGTGCTATGAATATTACATAGTTTGTTTTTATAGAAGAGCCGTTAATTGTGATTATGTCCGAACAATACAATGCACAGTAATGAGCTGTGTCTGTAAAATAGCCCAAACCTACCTTCTGTTTCAGGTGGCGTTGTGTGTTGTGCTGGATGGAGCTTGACTGCCCTCGTGTGTCCAACCTTGGGAACGGCAATTTCCCAGCAGCGGTATTCTGTCATAAGAGTACATTTGTAGTTAGGCTTGAGTAGGGTAAGAAATATTACATGGTTTATATTACTGTGTCCCCTTTTTAACGCATTCATGATCATTATTGTATACATTACAAAGATAAAGGTAATGTTCTTCCCTATTTGTGGATATTCTCGAAGTGAAATAGATGAGGCCACCTAGGGAACACTAAGTTATCTAGGAGCAGTGATGAGAATGACATGTCTAATAACATTAGAAATACATTAATAATGTTATTATAATAGAAATCAAGGTGTGCACTTTAACATTATAAAATATACATACACAGCAAAATCAACAGAAACAAATCCACTCTATTGGAGTTTCATTTCAACACTTTTAAAGTGTCCGGAGGGGTCCACACTCCACAGTGTCATTTTAACACTTTAATAGAGTTCACATCAACTCTTTGTATAGTTGAAATTGAACACTACTAAAGTGTTAGTTTCTCAACAGCAGTGTGTAGTGTTAGAAATTAATTCTCATAGGAGTAATTCATTAAATCTCATAGTGTTAATTGCGTACTATTAAATGAGTTGCCTCTAACACTATAAAGTGTTAATATGCTACTGCACAATTAAAATAACATTTAAATGATTACAAATCTAAAAGGCAAATAAAGAAAAAAAACAGTTGGTTGCTTTATAATAGTTTTCTTTTTTTCAAGGGCGTTAACATTACTGACCCCTCAGGTCAAGTCTTTCTAAATATAACAATTGGGCACTATGTACTCTGTTTGTTTATTCTCATTAGAGCACTGCTGGTCAAATGGCCTAAAGTGTGTCAGTTCATTCACAGAGATGACAGAAAACTCATCCATTCGGTTATCTTCTATACAGTATGCATTGAAGTGGTCATCATAGTACATCGTTTTTACATTGCAGGAAATAATGAAAGCACTCTCTTCATATATTATTATATCACAGATCTTTTTGAACACAGGGAGATCATAGGTACATCCAGTGCATATGAACACACCAACCTGATACTCAGTACCATAATGTCTGACCCACTTTGTACTTGTAACACTCAAACAGGCTTCTAAATATAATGTCTGACTGAGTTCTTCCCCACCTTGCAAGTTACAGATGGTTTTTGATGTAGGACCAAATTCAAACCTTCTAAAACAATCATTTTCATAGTTAAATGCCAATTGACTTTGATGTTGCTTTACTAATGATTTAATGAGATTCTTGAAATTTTTGTCACATCTTTTGAAAATATGGTGCTTAGCTTCAAATCGCATTCACCACATATGGATAAGAGGGCCAATTTTTTTTTATGCATCTCAGATAGTGCATCATCAAGTGGTGCTTGGGAATCGACGTCTTGTCAGGAAACAATTCTTTGAATAGGGTATGGTGATCACAGATCAGATGTTTTAAGTAACATATCATTCCATCAGTTATGGTGTAGGAAAACACTATATTGACAATCTGTATCAAAAGTAGGAGAAAGTTCCAGTGATTGTTATTCCTTTCAATGACCACCAAATATCAGTGGAGTGTTGTGCAGAAGACACCATGACTGTATGGCATTCAAACCCAGGTGTTTGCCCTTATCATCCATTTTTAACCCACTTGGTTTGTTTTTACGGTCTGTGTAACCATAATTAAAGCTCTGCATCCTGTTTAACAAGGTACTCAAAAACCAGTTTAAGTTCATACTGTACCACACCCTCTAGCAGATCATGCATGATGTCAACAGCATAGTTATCAGTACAATGGAAATACTCTAATGAATTGAGCGCACATGACTTTTTGACACCATATATTGACCGCAGTTCAGGATTTTCATTTAGTGCCTTACAATGTTCAGTATGAACCTCTTTGGAACGAAAAATTAACCCAGAATGATCTTCAGAAAATATAGATTGAACTTCTTCCTTACTAATTAAACAAAGCCTACAGAAATTAGTTGCACTGTAAGATTCCCAGCAAGCCATTTAAAGCCAAATTATCTCCTGTTACTTGAATTACTGGGCCAAACAATGGTGGTTCAAAACAAGGAAGCTGTATGCCTTCGGTTTCTAAGATTTTCAGGTCATCAATAAGGGGCTTTAGTATCACATCAAAACCATATCTCTTAAGATCTTCCGTGTAGAATCAAGCTGCAAGATGTACATTAATCAGTACAGAGTTACACTTGGGTGGAAGATTTTTTAGAGTAAAATAGATTCAACCAAGTTTGTGGATCCCCCTCTTGGAACCTAGAGGGTTAGCAGTTTCAAAATCGTTGTGATAGAGTAGAATCTGAAAAGCGTGCTTTTGCTGTGAGAACAGTGCATGGTTTTGGAAACACGACCCATCATTAATGTCTTTGTAAACTCCAACTTTGTAAACTTGGGCGATCATTTGAACATTCTGCCTCATATTCTCCCTGAGTGGAAAGATCCTGATTAGTATCAATCTCCTGATCCATAGTGTGACTATGTACCTTGCTGAGGTGTTTTCAGAAGCCACTATATGTACAAAATGATAACAGGCGACCTGGCTCTCCACATTTTAAATGTAACTTTTTGCTAGGATATAAACATGTTGAAATTTTAAATGTTGACGAAGAGCCAAACAAGTTCTGAGGTATGCTTTACATTCAAAACATGTGAACATCTTCAAGGCAGTTAATCTCGCTGCAGCAATCGTGCTCGAAGTTCTTTAACACGCAGGCTCTCCATTGCTCTTCCGACATCGATGTTATAGATAGTGGTTTGGATAAATGTGTAGAAATCACAAAGAGCTTCATCATATGAGAAACTGAAGACATAGTGAGCTTTGAACAGTTCATCAAAAGCTGCCACTGATGTGTGCGCCTTACATGGGATCGCCTTTTGGTCGATAATAATGTAGAACTTTTGGATATCCTTCTTTCGCTCACCGATGCAGAGGAGAAATGGTTGTCTTGTGTCAGCACTCTCAATGAAGGTATTCACACTGGCTCCTTCCTGAAGGTCAGCAAAGGGACATAAAATAAATATGACAATAAAACTCTTTGCATGTTTTTTACATTATCACTAGCACCGTCACATCTTGTTTGCAGGTGGTGTAAGCAAAATAAGATGCAGGTCTCAGAATCCCAAAATAACCTACACCTCAAGAGCTCCTTAAAATTAAGATCTGATGTTTAAATATTAACTTTTGCATACCTTAAGACAGCTCACAAGATGGCTGATTGCTTGAGCTGAACTGATCTTGGATATTTTTTTCTGGCCTCTTGAGGTTAGAGGGAGCAGATGCAGCTGCAAAAGGATTGAGGACATATCGCTGTCCCATCCTAAAGACATCACAAAATAATTAAATGATCTCTATTTAATTATTTTTTTAAAGACTGGAACATTTTTAAAATACAAAACAGTTTATACTGACCATTGTAGTCCTCAGATTCAGGTTCAGTTCCTGACAGCAGCTCGCCCATATTCTTAAGAGTCTTGCAGTCTGCAATGATTTTTGGCTTGAAGAATATTGACCACATTGCCAGGAACTTCTGAGACACTTTGTCACCAAACATCATGGAGAAATCGTGGTAGATCTTTAAACAAGGTTTATACAGGTTTAAACACAACGGACATAAATGGATAAAAGGTCAAATACTAAAAATTAAGATCTGCTGTGTTATTTTAGCTCTTCCAAAACACTTACCCATCCTTCCGGTTTTACCATTAACCGAGAGATGGTTGAAAGTGTGGAGCATTTCAGATATCTGGGCATTACATTGGATAAACATCTCAGCTTCAATCAGCACATTCTAGGTATTTACAAATGTTGTCAGAGACTCACAGTTATCCATAAACTTAAATATCTGTCTGTTCAGCCTAGTCTGCTTCTTCTTCTGTACCGAAGTATTATTGAACCGGTTCTTATATATGGTGCCATTTGTTTTTTCCATATGCTAACAGTAACTAATAAGAACAACATTTTGAAAATAACTAATTTAGCAAAGAAAATTATTGGTATTCCCATCCCTAATTTATCGGACTGTGTCAATTCATTTACGCTCCAGAAGGCACATAAAATTTTGACCCAAACCACCCACTTTATCAATATTTCAATCTCCTTCCATCTGGCCGCAGGTATAGACTACCCGTGTGCAGAAAGGCTGGCTATGGTAGGAGTTTTGTTAATATGGCTATACGAGCATTAAACACATAGGTACACAGCCATTGTGATGTCAGATGCATTGTTGTATGATGATCCTGATGTTTTTCTCCTCGTCCCCTTTTCCTCTCTATGGCTGTGATTGTTTATGTTGGTCTATACGTATGACGTTATGTTTTTGTACGCACCCACTGTGGAAACAAATTTCCTCTTTTTGAGGACCAATAAAATTATCTGTCTATCTATCTATCTACAGGACAACTCTGTGAATGTCCTTGAGTGGCCCAGCCAGAGCCCAGACTTGAACCCGATTGAACATCTCTGAGCAAGTTTCTTTTAGTAAAGTTGTGTGTAAATGTTTGCCCAAGTCAAACCAAACTAAACGTTTCTGCCGGATTTATAAAAGTTTCGGAAACGCCGATGTTCTTCGTACTTGTGTACGCGTGTTGTTCACCTCTAAAGTGCAAACCGTGTTCCTGACACAGCTCATTTCCATGTAGCAATGCCCACAAAAGTCCATAAAAGGAAACGGAAGTTATTTTTGACTCACTGTTACGACCCCAGTCTAGGGTCGAGGTGTAACATAAAAAAAGTATAAACAAAAACAAATCAGACTCAGAAATAATGAGGTTGACACCTCATTATCTCATTACCTCACGTCTTTCAAATCTTACAAATTTAATGATCACAAGAAAAATAATGCAAAACAAACAATCACTCGGAAAGCACCACTCTTCAGGGCTGGCAAGGCCAATGTAATAAACAAAACAATCGATATCTTCCCTGTATCAGTTTAACTAACCTAACAAAAAAGGTATGTCAAAAGAAAATAGAGTCTAACCTGACTCCCTCACTGAGGCAAAAACAGCGAACAAAAGGTAGAGCCCAAAAATAAACGCCACACAACCCCTACAGCTTTCATGACAGTAAGAAGAGAAATATTTACAATGAAAGATGTATTTACAATTCAGGCGTACACTCAGCCACAACACAAGACAAACCAGGGGAATGGGACAACACAATATACTTCCACTCACTTCTTTCACTCGTACACACACAACAAGCAAGCGATTTCACTCAAACACCAGGAAAAACATTCGCTACTCAGTCGTACACACGCAGACACAGACACCCCACACATCCGCATTCCTCCCAACATATTGTTCGTCCTCCTTTTTAAAAGAGGGACAATCTTCTCCTCTCCAATCCCCGTGCAGCACGTCAGCACAACGAATTAGGTCAGAGCGACCTGTGAGAAAAAAACAGGGGGAGGGAGAGAGAACACAAACCCACACAATACGTCTGCTGACTTAACATCACTTCCATACCTTTGGAAAATATTTAGCAGCGTAACAAACAAGGTCAAATCATTAGAGACTAATTATCCAATAAGATCACTGACTGGGTTTCACTAAATTTTCTTGATGTCCCTGCAAATGTGCTTCAGGGGTTTCCTCCCCCAGTCCAAAGACATCCGTTGTAGGTGGATTGGCATCTCCAAAATTGTCCAGTGTGTGTGTGCACGAGTGATTGTGCCCTGTGATGGGTTGGCACCATGTCCAGGGTGTCCCCTGCCTTGTGCCCCGAGTTCCCTGGGATAGACTCCAGGCTCCCCACAACCCTGTGTAGGATGGATGGATGGAAGTGTGCTGTGGTATAAGAAGAATAAAACACTGTTATTGGAACTGTGCTGTTATTGGAAAACTTCAGCGGCTAGTTTGTAGCTGTATCTTGCCAGTTACTGATGATTACTTTTCTATAACAGCACACGCCAAAATGTATTATTTCTTCCTCACTTTCATTTATTTTTCAGATTTTTTTTGTTCATTGATTGTCAAACAACCAAACTTCAAACCGCATGCTTTGCTTTAATGAGCATTTTTCTGAGTTTGTGTGCAAATGATAACATAAGCCTTTCCTTCAGCTTTTCTGTGCTTACCACTTGCTAAAAAGCAGATGGAAGCAAACGCTTTTTCACAGCACAGTATGAGTATGCAGCCTTTTACTGGGGGTGGACAAGACAGTTACCATGGTGATGAGTGATGAAGCCTCAGAGGTCAGGATGGTCATCTACTTACAGAGAGACAGAGAAAGGGCCGTTTATGCTGGAGACAGAGGAGAGCATAGCGAAAAAAGTGAAACAAAGAGAAGCAAAAAATATTTGTACAAAGAAGAGAATTTCAGACGTGCAGTGTTAAAGCAGTCAGACAAGGCAAGGGTAATAAATTATAGCATTCATATAATCATCTCTGAATCCAATTCATTAATTCTGACTTAATCCTATTATCCTAATGATTTACAGTGATGTTTGAGAAGCTAAAAATCATCTAATCTCTACTATTCCAAGCACACCATTTGCCCTTTAACCCTATATTATTTAAACTAGTCATGAAGTGAGATAGGAGAGAATGCACTTTTAGCTCAAGTTGGACATTATCCCCAGATAACTACTAGACCCGATTCGTGGTTTTATACACGTGTATACATTACTTTGCAAAAAAAATTAAAAGTATTTTTTCTGAAACCAGAGCCAGGCTCCCCTGATCAATTAATTGTTGATGATCACCTTAAAGTAATTCCCAGTGAAGATTTCTCATCTTTTTACATTTAAAAAAAAGAAAAGAAAAATAGAAATTGCAGTGATTTGTACATTTGTGCTCTGCATTTCTTTCAGAGCCGTGGGACTGAATTGTCGTGTATATAGGCAGTTTTTTTTGTGCTCTGAAATTGACCGGACTTTTGAGAAGATAGCTGCTCATGGTTTAATTCACTTTTAAAAAGGGACTGACAATATGAAGTGAGCGTACGTGTATCAAAAGGTGGTTGTGTTGAAGAAACCTTGTTGACCAATCTTTGCTAACTTGCTCTGTCTGTGTGTGTGTTTACTGGTAGCAGATTTTCAGAGCCGAGCTTATAGTAACGAAGACGCTCAAGTGTACTTGTTTGGAAGATGTAGAAACTCAAGTCTTACATGTTAGCACAAACATGTCTTTTTCCTTTATTAGGGAATTTGTGCTTTTGGACATTTTTGAAAGATATCGTGCTTGTGAAATGTGCTTTGGTTGTTATTCATGTTCAACTGGTTGTATCTCCTGTCAACTCTCTCCAGCCTGGGCATCACTGGAACGGTTCTGCGCTGGGTGGAATCCTATCTCTCTTACAGATCCTTCAAGGTATCATGGAGGAGAGGTATTTCTGAAACTCAGCAACTCACAACTGGCGTTCCACAGGGGTCAGTTCTGGGTCCACTCCTCTTTTCTATCTACACCACATCTCTAGGGCAGGTGATTGAGTCTCATGGCTTCTCATATCATTGCTATGCTGATGACACCCAGCTCCATTTGTCCTTCCAGCCTGACGATCCATCCGTCTCTGCACGCATCTCTGCTTGCCTTTCAGACATCTCGGTCTGGATGAAGGAAAACCATCTTAAACTTAACCTGGCAAAATCTGAGCTTCTCGTCATCCCAGCCTGTCCCTCAATCAACCACAACCTCACTGTACAGCTCGGCTCACTCACACTCATGCCAACCAGGACGGCCAGGAACCTCAGGGTGATTCTTGATAATGGCTTGACATTTGCAGACCATATCTCAGCAAATGCAAGGTCCTGTAGGTTCATCCTTTACAACATCAAGAAAATCCGACCCTACATCACCAAACAGGCTACACAGATTCTAGTCCAGGCTCTTGTTATCTCTAAACTGGACTACTGCAACTCACTGCTTTCAGGCCTCCCAGCCAGCTCCATCAACCCCTTCAGATGATTCAGAATGCTGCAGCGTGCCTCGTATTCAACCAGTCCAAGAGAACCCATGTGACACCCCTCTTCATCTCCCTCCACTGGCTTGCTGTAGCTGCCCGCATCAAGTTCAAGGCCTTGATGCTCACCTACAAGACCTTGTCAGGAACAGCACCCTCCTACCTCAACTCTCTCCTGAAGGCCTACGTTCCCTCTCACAATCTGCGATCGATTAGCGACCGACGTTTAGCAGTTCCAACTCAGCGTGGCGCAAGGTCCCTTTCCAAAACCTTCACACTAACTGTTCCTCAGTGGTGGAATGCACTTCCAATCTCAATCCGGACCGCGGAATCTCTCACCATCTTCAAAAAATAGCTTAAGACCCACCTCTTCAATGAACATCTAACCAACTCATAATATATATAAAAAAAAAAAAATAAAAAAAAATGCACTTACACCTCTACTCTGCACTTTGCTTCTTCTGGAATTCAATTAATAGATCTCGTATGGTAGCACTTATTGTATTGTTCTCTGCTTGATATCACTTTGCTTGTATCTTTCTCATTTGTAAGTCGCTTTGGATAAAAGCGTCTGCTAAGTGAATAAATGTAAATGTAATGTATCGGTGTATCTTTATATACACTTGTAGCAGTGCAGCTACAGTACAATAGATTTCGTTAGCAGTCATATCAATGGTCATATGAAGTGTTTGGGCTTAGATTTGTGTCTTTTTGAATCATTTACGCTCTATGGCACCTTTTTACGGTTTTGCTGTATGGGCTGTGTTCCAATTGATCCGTGTTTGATCATTTCCTCCCTTCGCTCAAACGTTGTATTTGAGAAGGCCTTCTTAGTAGAACGGTTGTTTTCCTCAGCTTTGGATTTAGCTGAGGGCCGAGAGGTTTTTGGAGTTTGAAGAGGAGGCAATAAAAGATTTGGAACACAGCCCTGTTTTCCTTTCCGAGGTTCCCCGGCTTTTTTCCGTCACCCGTCACCTCCTAGCCTAGCTCAATTCTGCTGCAGCTTTTTAGCCACAAGCTGCTGGTGCTTGACTTCTGAGGCCTTATCCTGTTAAGCGGCCGCACTATGGCAAAAAGGAGAGTTCAGTATGCCGACTGTATGAGCTTCAGTTGAATGTGTATGTGGACGAACTCTTGGTAGGACAGTCCAGTATATTACAGACGAACACAGACGAAAACATCCACAAGGCTTCTACTAAATATTGTTGAATGTCCGCTCGTATGCAACTCTCCAACAGTGTCACGTCCTATCGAGAGTTTCAGTCGATGTTTATAATCTAACACAATGGGATTTTTTTTTACTCTGGTGTAATTTTCTTGACCATTTTAACGCAGCATCTCTGGTGTTACTTTCGTCAAAAATGTAGAACACCAGAGATGAGGCAATGACGACGTGATCTCGTTCCTTCGTGTGTTTTTGCCTCAGATTCTGGCGACTGTTCAGACTCGGTTTGCAGCGAAATTTCAAATCCAAAAATGCCTTGAACAACGTACATTTTCAACAATCCGTTTAAATCAACTGGTCCATTTCCGCTGCACGGTGGATTTGAAGGATGCACTGTGATCAGTGTGGCGACGTCTGGGAATCGAGTTTCTGAAAAGGCCACGAGTTGGAGGTTACATTTAGTTTCTAAGGACATCTGGGCTCTTGGTGTCTTTTGGATAGGAACTGCAAAACTTTTTCTATAAGGGTGAAAACAGATGCATGCTTAGATTCTTTATCTGTAGACAGTTTATCTTGCTTACTACATTGACATATGAAGTTTGGACCGGTTCTGTAGAAAGGGATTAACATGAAGGGGGAAAAAAACAATATAAAAATAAAAGACTGAAAGTGAATTTGTCCTGGATTGTTTTATTTATTTTTTTCCATTGGGATGTCAAAAGCTTCTTCAACTTGGCCACAAATCTAACAGTCAGGTACATGGTCAAGTATTGCCCCAAAATACCTCTATGGTAGATAGATGTGCTCACTGATCACTTGTACATGTGCTCAGTCATACAATTATCCAATCAGCCAATCATATGGCAACACCACAATGTACAACATCAAGCAGGATCAGATGAAGAGCTTCAGTCAATATTCACATCAAACACCAGAATGTAATCCAGTGATTTTATCCGTGGCATGGTTGTAGATTCTAAATGGTCTGGTTTGAGTATTACAGGAACTGCGGCTCTCCTAGGATTTACACACACACACACACATACTTGTGTGAAAAACATCCGGTAAGTGGCAGTTCTCGGGGTGGAAACACCTTGTTGACGAAAGGAGAATGGCCAGACTGGGTCAAGTTAATAGGACGGCCATGGTAACATCAAATAAGCTCTCTTTACATACATGGTGAGCAGAAAAGCATCTCAGGATGCACAACATGCCAAGCCTTGAGAACAGTAGAAAACCTCATTGGATTCCACCCGTGTCACCCAATAACAGGAATGTGAGGCTACACAGACTGGAAAAAGAGCCGGTTATTCGAGCCTTCAATAGTCCCGTTTCGGTGAACCCCATACGTCATGCTGATGTTACATGCTTTCAAATAAAGAAATGAAAAGTTTTTCAGTGTTCATTAAATCAGATATTCCATCGATCTTACACAGGGTCACCCTGGAGTCTATCTCAGGGGACTCGGGGCACAAGGCGGGGGCCACCGTGGACAAGGTGTAAGCCCATCATACACCTGTTCACACACTACGGACAATTTACAACGCATGTCTTTGGACTAGGGGAGGAAACCAGAGTGCAACCTGGGGGTGTGAAGCAAAGAAGCTAACTACAAAGCCACTGTGCCAACCCTGATATCCAAAAACTGCATTTTTATTACAGCCTCTCTTTAAACTTGATTTTGCCCATTTTCTAAAATGTAAAAGCGTAAATACAGAAACATTTATAGGATTATAAAGGATTATTGACTGGTTTAACTACAGTTAATATTTTTGGAGTCTTCTTTGAGGGTTACACATTTGGCTCCCTTAAACAGTACGAATCTCCCCATGCTCTTCAGCAAAAAACTAAACATATAAACCAAAATAAAAACACCTTTATCCAGCACAACATGTGAAGAAACCAGTAACTTCTGGGTCATAGTCAATCGGAAAAAAAAAAAAAAAAAAAAGTTCAAATGAAACCTGGACATTTGACCCGTTTTCTGATCGCTTATTTTTAACTTGAGTGTGAGATTGAAAGAACGGAAAACGACTTTTTTTTCCTCTCTGTTTCGTTTTGGATCTGTAAATGAATAATAAAATAACAAGCCATTTTTCCATTTTTGGATAAGTGGATAATTGAATATGAAAAGAACGAATGATATGATACACGGATTCTATTAATTCAATGGTGTCGAAATTTCATTTCCAAATTCAATGGATTTTCACATTCAGATCTTTGTCTCTGTTTTGCTTCCCTATCAGTAACGACACTTTTCATTACCAGTTTGATTTATTCAAACAATACCAGTGAAAAGTCCACGAGGCAGGAAAGGCCGTACAACTCAACATTTTAACACCTTCATACAGAAACATGACAAATTGACCGTTTATTCAGTGCTTCCATATATTAGCAAGGTGAAAGGCAGGTCTGTGAGAAATTAATAATACTGACATAACTATCACGCTTCAGTGTGATGACAGAGCGGACATAAAATGGAAAGTAACTAATAAAATACAAAAATAGATGGATGATTCACTTTGGGGGGAAAAACAAACAAAAACCTTCAAGTAGCTAAAAACTGTATTGAAATGTTAAAAGATGAAAGGGAGTTGGCACAGAGGAGCAAATGAGGCCACAGGGAAAGATGAACATGACGTGTAAGGACAAATATATTAATACTTCTCTTTTTTACATATTTACAGGTCAAATACTAGATCGTAAATATTATGAATTCATGCTGCAGACATGCTGACTATCATTCCAAGATCCATTTTTAAGTATTAAGGATTTATAAAATGTGACACTAGGTTACTTCTCTATAGTTAAAAAAAATTGCAAACAGGAATGTGTGTGTGTGTGTGTGTGTGCGTGTGTGTGTGTGTGTGTGTGTGTGTGTGTGTGTGTGCCCGCTTCATACTCATCCAATCCATACTTGTGCCTGAGAGTGTATTCATTGAGTAAAGACTCTGTCTCTGTGTGTGTGTGTGTGTGTGTGTGTGTGTGTGTGTGTGTGTGTGTGTGTGTGTGTGTGTGTGTGTGTGTGTGTGTGTTTAGACGGCAGTGTGAAGTGGTGTACCACTATGTGAGGAGGGAGAAGTATGCTCTGAGGATGAGGAGATGGAGCAGGATGACGTGGCCTCTCTCTGGAGCTCCTCCACGTTCTTCACGCAAAAACAATAACTCTCAAATTCTGATGGAGCGGCATCTACATAATCAACAAAGCACACAAACATCAGTTTCGTTTTGGGACACCGATTTTCTAAATCATTACATTCGCTTTCTATTTATTTATGCATCATTATTAAAAGATCAGTCATCAAGCCGGTGTAACCTTAATCTTTATCGCTAGCTGCTCCTGAAGTGTTTTGGAAATCGTTTCAGCCACGTCATGTTCACTCACCGTCCACTTTATTAGGAACACCTGTACGTTCATGTAGTTTTCTAACCAGCCAATCATGAAATATACAGGAATATAGGGGAATCACAAGAAAACTCCATTTCAACACACTTAAAAAAAAAATCTCACAATGTTGGATTTGAGTTTTAATGCAGTGAGCACAACCAAGGAGTGCATTTTAAAAAGAAAACTACAATGTTGTTGAAGACTGAAACCTGTACCTACAAACTAGAACTGAAAATGGAACCACTGAAGAGTCAACAGTGTCAGAGATCCTCGTGTGTCCAGTTCCACTGTGTACGGCACTTTTTATGCTTACCGACCCATTACTCCAGCTTTTGTGTTTTTTTAGCTTTGTGCTGATAGAAATGGTTTTGTTTTTTTAAAGCAAACTTGGTGTTAAAACCCAGAAACATCTAGTAATGAAAAGTGACATTCATCATGAGTCTGAAGTGACACTGTTCAGTTATACAAGTAACTGGGTATTTTGGTATATATTGGAAGCACTATTTTTGAGCATTTCCCCAGAATTTCATAGAGTGTGGTTTGCAGTATAAGCACCTGTGGTCTCATGCGTGGGTTCCAGCGCACATAATAACCCACCCAGAGCTCCAGATGTGCGAGACTGGCCAGTGGATACAGCACCTGGTTTTTACAGTCCACATAGAACGGGTTAGTGAAGTCCTCCGGCTGACTGTTAACGTAGGACCACAGTGACCGTTTTACCCTGTACTTCCTAAAAACAAAAGAGAGAGAGAGAGACAGAGAGAGAAGTCATAAGACACTTAGACAAATTAATTTCCATTCAGAAAAATCAGACAGGCTGGAAAGCCTCCGCCCATTAGTGGAGAAATGTGGAGCGTACCTTTTCCATTCTCTCCTGCTCACTGCTGTAGAGGAATGTACCAAACAGGCAGCTGTAGGGGCGATCCAGGATGGGGATGAGAAAAAGCTCTTTGAACTCAGAAGCAGAAGGAAACTGAAAGAAAGAACACAAACACTGGGTTTAACAGTGTATAGTAAGATGCTTAAATGTGGATCTGCATAATAACGCCTGAACAGATAATCAGTCTTTGTTCAGTACGGAAATTATATTTAATTCTTACAATTAGAGTCCTCTTCAAAAGTATTGGAACATCAAGGCCAATTCACTTGCTTTTGCTGTATACTGAAGACATTTGGGTTTGAGATAAAAGACGAATATGAGACGATAGATCAGAATTTCAGCTTTCATTTCCTCATATTTACATCTAGACGTGTTACACAGCTTAAAATATGGCAGCTTTTTTGAAGCCATCCTATTCATTAACTGTTCAAAAATACTGGAACGAGTGACTGATGTTTTTTTCTTGCTGGCCAGGTGTACCTCGTTAAATGGACTTTAAAGAATGAATAGCTCTGAATGTCTTCTCTTGGTTTGAGCCCTGGGTTTCACCTGTGGAGACAGCATTTGTTGTTAAAAAGAATAAACTGACATGAAGACCAGAGAGCTGTCTATGGGAGAAAAGCAAGCCATTTTGAAGCTGCGAAAAGAGGAAAAACTGGTCTGAAATATTGCACAAACATGGGGCATAGCCAAAGAACAATTTGGAATGTCCTGGAAAAGAGAGTTAGTTCTCATTATGATCTCTTACTTTATAACATTAAAATAAAACAATAGTTCCCTCACAAGCCTCTCTTTCCCCACCCTAACTCTTGAAATGAATAAGACTTGCAATGTTACTGAGAAACTGGAAAGTGCAATGTCCTCTCTGCCGTGACACTGGAGACTACTTCCATAAAACTTCCATAAATAGATAACTTATAAATCTTAACTAGATCACAATGATCATACGTCTTTTTCTTTAAGTGACATGTTTATAATATGTTTACGATTAAGCTTAGAATATGTATTGCGTACGCCATACTAGACCCTGTGAAAGAGCTGTTACTATAGGAACGAGCACATCACTATAAAGCTGTAATTTCCCTTGCAGCTGGAATCAGAATCTTGCTGTTACAGAAATGTCTCCAACGCCTTCTGACCAATCAGACTGGAGAATTCAACAGTGTTGTGATGTAAAGCATCAGTAGCTGACCTGTCTCATCATCTGCCACACACAGTCGATGAACTGCACAAAGAGAGGGGATCGTTCCGAGTTGGCGTGATTCTCATCTCCAAGGCCGACACGCTGAGAAACACACAGAGAGAGAAAGATGGGGTTAAATATACATGCGTTCACGCGCCCACACACAACCACGCCCTCACTGCTCATACGCACCGAGGCCAGCTTGTGTCCGAAGCTGATCCACTCCTTCTCGATCAGTACCTGGAACTTGTGTCCGAAGCTGAATCTAACTGATATCTGATATTAAATTATTGTGAATTATCTATATTTTACACTTTATTACCCCATATCTATCTAATTATATATATATATATATATATATATATATATATATATATATATATATATATATATATATATATTAATATATATATGGTAAATCATGCACATCGGAGCAACTTCATCCCGACCTTTGTCTGCATTCAGGGGTGCTAAGGAGCTCCTCGACCATGCCCATGCCCAATGTAAGTTACATTTTCACTGGTGCTGGCGCGTCTACCGAGTTTTGGGAGTTTTCAGCCATGTTTAGGTCCTTAAAAACGACAAGAATGCATGAAATAAACAATAAACACCAGAAAATCAATAGGGCCCTGCACATCCGGTGCATGCGCCCTCCGGTGGTCACCGGAAGCGCTGCACCTTCGGTGCTCTGCCCCAATAATAAACAGCAGATCCAATAGGGCTTTGCAGCAGCGGTGCTCGGGCCCTAAAAAGCAGAATAAAGCACCAACAGAAGACACAGAAGCACAAAAGCGCAAAGGCAAGTAAGGATAATTACAGAAACGGTTACATTACAGAGATCCCCACAATGTGATCCATGACCACAGTAACATGACAAGAAGCTTCACCTCAGACCAGTCACCAATTGTTGTAGGAAGGTGAAAGTGGCTGCCTTAAAATATTTTTACCTCAAAGTGATTTGTAGCGCGCGCGCACACACACACACACACACACACACGGTGGAAAGGGTGTAGCAAAAATCATGCAACTATTGTGGGAAAAAGAGGGGGGAAAAACCCTGATACTTTGTACCTGATGCATCATCTTTTATAATTGTGATTAATGGTCCATTAATTCAATTCAATTCAATTCAATTCAATTTTATTTGTATAGCGCTTTTTACAATAGACATTGTCTCAAAGCAGCTTTACAGAAATATCAACACGGTATACAGATATTAAAGGTGTGAATTTATCCCAACTGAGCAAGCCACTGAGTGGCGACGGTGGCAAGGAAAAACTCCCTAAGATGTTTTAAGAGGAAGAAACCTTGAGAGGAACCCGACTCAGAAGGGAACCCATCCTCATCTGGGTAACAACAGATATTGTGAAAAAGTTCATTATGGATTTATATGAAGTCTGTATGGTGTTAAGAGCAGCCGTAGTCCCAGCAGTCTGGAATTAAAGAAGATTTGAGCTCCATCCAGAGGCTGAAAGGATCAGGATCTCTAGTATCTCCATAAATTCGTGTGGGGCTCGGCAAAAGGAGAGAGGGAGAAAATAGAACAGAATCTAGTCAGGGTAGGCTTGAGTAAACAAATACGTTTTAAGCTTAGACTTAAACACTGAGACTGTGTCTGAGTCCCGAACACTAATAGGAAGACTGTTCCATAACTGTGGGGCCCTATAAGAGAAAGCTCTTCCCCCTGCTGTAGCCTTCACTATTCGAGGTACCGTCAGATAGCCTGCATCTTTTGATCTAAGTAGGCGTGGCGGATCATATAAAACCAAAAGGTCGCTTAGATATTGTGGCGCGAGACCGTTTAGTGCTTTATAGGTTAATAAGAGTATTTTATAATTAATGCGAGATTTTACAGGGAGCCAATGCAGTGTGGATAAGATCGGGGTGATGTGGTCGTATCTTCTAGTTCTAGTTAGGACTCTAGCAGCTGCATTCTGGACTAATTGGAGCTTATTTATATTCCTACTGGAACATCCAGACAGTAAGGCATTACAGTAATCTAATCTAGAGGTGATGAATGCATGAACTAGTATTTCCGCATCATGTAGTGACAATATGTTTCTTATTTTAGAAATATTTCTGAGATGAAAGAAGGCGATCCTAGTAATATTATCTACATGAGCATCAAATGATAGACTGGAGTCAATAATCACTCCAAGGTCTTTAACTGCTGCACATGATGAAACAGAAAGACCATCCAGAGTAACCATGTGATCAGAAAGAATACTTCTAGCTACACGTGGGCCTAATAAAAGTATTTCTGTTTTATCAGAATTAAGCAGAAGGAAGTTAATTAACATCCAATGTCTAATGTCCTTTACACAATCCTCAACTTTACTAAGCTTATGTCTGTCCTCTGGCTTCGCTGAAAAATACAGCTGTGTATCATCAGCATAACAGTGGAAGCTAATTCCATGTTTACGAATAATTTGACCTAGGGGTAGCATATATAAAGTAAAGAGCAGTGGGCCTAAAACAGAACCCTGTGGAACTCCAAAAGTAACCTCAGTACGCATGGAGAATTCACCATTTCCATCTACGAACTGATAAGGATCGGTCAGATAAGACCTGAGCCAGGAGAGGACTGTTCCCTTAATACCAACAACATTTTCTAATCTATCAGGGAGAATAGTGTGATCTATAGTATCAAAAGCTGCAGTAAGGTCGAGTAACACAAGCAGCGAGACACAACCCTGATCGTAAGTCAGTAGAAGGTCATTTACTACTTTAACTAACTCTGTCTCTGTGCTATGATGAGGTCTAAATCCTGACTGCTACATTTCATGAATGTTATTCCTATCTAAGTACGAGCATAACTGCTTTGCTACAACCTTTTCTAAAATCTTAGAGATGAAGGGGAGATTTGATATTGGTCTATAGCTGGACAATTGAGACGGGTCAAGATCAGGTTTTTTAATCAAGGGTTTAATAACTGCTAATTTAAGTGATTTAGGTACATAGCCACTGCTTAGGGAAGAATTGGTCCATTAGAGAAGAAAAAATCCATTCCATTCTTTGATTACTTATTTGTCATACAGTGAATATTCACACTTTAAGGCCATGTGGAACAATTTCCAAAATTCATTTAAATGGGGTAAATTGTGTACATTGAACCGAGAGTACTTAGACATGTTTGCTAAAAGCAACACAAAGGCTTTATTCACACTGCAGGAATTTTATATTGTGTGTTTAGATTTTTTCTTTTAGACAGACTGTTCAACTGCAAATTTGTTCTGGTGAATGACAGGCATTCAAAATCTTTCTGCAGAACTCTGTTGAAGATTCTGTACATCAGAGATTCATCTGAACTTCAACAAAACATTTCACATTTATAGAGTTTTGTCTACGTTCATCAAGTAATCACATTTATAAGTTTATTTATTACCTCTCCCCTCTGTTGGCTCAAATATAGCCTATTACCCAAAAACACTTAAAATTCAACATAGAAGCCAACACTCACATCTACCTCTGAGACCAGTTGGAGATAGAAAAAAAGACACCAGCCGTGAGTGAGAAGAAGCAAGGGTCCAGATTTATTGTTCCGTTCCACCGCACGAGATCCACACCGATGAGAATTCTCAGAAGTGATGAGCTTAAGCTCCTGCATATCCTCCATACTGTCCTGCATATCCTACTATTCTGTTTTTTTATAGAGAGTTTCTCTATTACAATAAGATTATTAAAGTTATTCATGTGTGTGTATGAGAGCGAGAGAGTGTGTGTGTATGTTGTGTCTACTTGCCCGCCCTTGACTGTACGAGCGTGTGTGTGTGTGTATTAGCACTCCTCAGCTCAGCTCGTATACCTCTTTTTGACTTTTTTGAGTACTACTGCTCTTAAAGATCTTTAAAGTGTAATTCCAATTTGTCAATGTCCGCCTAATCCCGCTTCTATGTGTCTAGGTGACCGTCTTTTCTTCTTCTCCCCTTTGCTGGATGCTAGGTCTCCCTTATGTTTATTTTATGACATTTTTTATCCACAACACCTCCGTGATGGATATTTACACCCCCCGTTGCCTCAGCAGAGGAAAAACCATCATTGAGGACAGCTCTCAACCTGGCTCTGATCTGTTGCCCTCAGGGAGACGTTACAGGTGCATCAGAACAAGGACTAATAGATTCAAGAATAGTTTTTTCCCCAAAAGCTATAATCATTCTAAACACACACATGTACTGATTTCACAGTATAGGTATATAGTGTCTCAGAACTGTGCATTTTATAGTACCCCCCACTTAACCATAGTTAAGAGCCAAATCTCCACCATTCTGAAAGCATAAAGTACGTATTCATGTGTAAACAAACATGTGTTTTATCTATGGAAAATAAATGAACATTAGAACAGATTTACTTGTCTCTGACTGAACAAAGCAGGCCATATTAAACTGGGTTAAATATACAAATCCACACAGTTCACCAGTCCAATAGAATCTGTACAACACGTTAGCAATACTTCTGCTCTGTTTAGACCCAGAAAATATAAAATACTTACTTTAGTATGAAATTTCTGTCGAGTGTCTACCATGTGGTCGGGATTTACGGTCTGTGAACACGTGCAGGAAAAGCAACCCACACGTGCAACCCTGACCGAGTGAGAACGACTCAAACGATTCAAGAAGAGGATTCTGAATCGGTTCATTTAAAGAATCATTACCAAAGCCGCTTATCTTACTTCGATGGTTTGATAACAACAGCCCGTCTTACAGAGTGCTGCAGGAATGAGTCGTGAAACCCAGAAACGATTCAGCGTATTAGCACTTCCGTCAATGGGGTTTTGGGTTAAATGCCGGAAATAAGGTCTGTGGTGAACACAAGCTCAAGATGTTTTCACGTTTATCTCGACACACAGCCGAGTGAGAGACTTTTTATTATTTTAAGGTACATTTCCTGAAGAAAATGTGAGTGGTGCTTGCCGTGGCAAAATTCAGATCGGGTGCCAATACTTTTGAGAACTGCCCGTGAAGGGCGCCAATAGTTTTCAGAGCCGGACGCATAGGGCGCCAATAGATTTGACAGCCGGACGCATAGGGCGCCAACAGATTTGAGAGCTGGCCGCCAAAAGATTTGAGAGGCGGCCGCGCAGGGCGCCAATACTTTTGAGAGGCGGAGATCTAAAAATAGTAGTGCTACACAAGCTTGGTTGCAGTCGTGTTTATTAAGGAAAGCTACAAGGTTACAGATGTGAGGTTCTGACCTTTACGGTACAGTGAGGATGAGCAGAACATCTACACAGCATGGAGCTGTGAATAGACTCAGTGTCTGTGGACTCGTGTACACACAGTTTGGTGAGATTATGCTACAGGAAATAATCTAATTAAGACAGGTGGAGTACTCCTGTTTTAGTCGCATTATGGACGTGTAGTAGTGACATGTAAACACCTTTATCACATTATGAACGTTGTGTGAGAGTTTTCACCACATTTTGCGACAGGACACGATCACACACGGCAGTTTTACGGCGAACAAGAGAGCTCGGCTGTGTCCCAAATCGCATACTTTCCTACTACAGGCCTGTAATGGGGAAAAATATATGTATCTCGACTACTACATAGACGGTAACTACGCGATTTGGGACACAGCCCACGGCTTCAAGCAGTTGTGTATTAGCATGTACAGCATGACAAATAATTAACTGCACTTAAAGCGTTCGTTAAAAAAATAAAAAATTAAATAAAAACACCCAAAACTGTATATGGTTCCATAACGAAGACGAACTGTATGTCGATATGTGAAATTCTGGAGGGACGTCGGACGGCGTGGCGCGGTGACGTAATGACGCGGGCTGTTAATCTAATTATGTTCTAAAACATGTAAAACGGGAACATGACAGGAGTATTCTAAAAGTGACGCATGTAAACACCTTAATCACATTATTATCTTACTCAGAGTAAGGTCAATAATTAGATTACTGCTGTCCATGTAAACGTAGTCACTGTGACCCGAAAGCTGCTTGTTGGATGTTTAATGTAAGATTAGAAAGTTCAGCTGGTTTATCTCCTCTCAGGTGTGTGTAAAACAGAACCTGGCTGTGTCCTTGCAGTGTGTGATTTCTATTTCGTCTGTGTTTTCAGATGAAGGACGTGGAAGACGTCACCAAGTTGTGTGATGAGCTTGTGATGTTTGTTTGTGTTTCTTGATATTGCTGTACTGAATGAATTAAAAGACTTTTACTCTGTAACACTGACTTCTTGACTGACTGTGCCGATGATGCCAAACACGCCACGCTGAACTCCTGAGCCTGAACGAACACACACACGCACACACACACACACACTCCCCTCAGTATATACACTTCTGGTACACACTATTTTGGATTAACTAGGTGTTGTTGGAGATTAAGTGTTTAATGTTTACAGCCTAAATTGTTGCCATGGAGACAATACCTGAAAGGGCAGAGCTTGCCGGTCAGCAGAGAGTTACATGGCACCTTGGAAGTGTTTCCAAAGTCCACAAAGAATACCTGTACACACACACACACACACACACACACACACACACACGTGTGTACACTCAATGTGCAGTTTTCCTGTAACCACTCCATTCTCCATCACGGAGGCGCTTTAGTAGGTGTACGTGTGTGTGTGTACAGATGTTACCTCCACATTACTCCCCATGACATGCAGTATTTTGGCTCTGTAGTAGTTCCCAGGTTTGGTGTGAGTTTCAGAGAAAGGGGCGAGACACAGAAGATTTGGATAAGGTGAGACAGGAAGTGAGCAGAGCGCCCGTGTATTAACAGCCACTGTCAGCCACCTCTGTTTCTCCAGACTTGCCGCGTGAGCCTGGAAACCCCAGAAATGCCCGACTCTGATGACCTACACACACACACACACACACAAATCCTGTTAGTGCACACACACACACAGACAGACAGACACACATTGAAATCCTGTTAGTGCACACACACACACACACACACACACAGGAGCCACTGCTTTTTTTATTTGTGCACTGAAAGTGAAAGAGGCAGAACAGACACTTCGGTGATATTGACGATAAAGACAGGGTTAGACGGAAGATTCTCCAGCTCAATGGAGCTGCTCAGAACCCCGACAGGGCTTACTGACTGATTCTGAAAATCCACATTCACCCTGAGAGAGACACACACACACAGTGAGTGAGAGAGACACAGAGAGAGAGACCTGTAACAGAACAGCACTAATGTACAGAACATCATCTAAACATCACACTGTCTAGGGGATGTGGTCACATGACTACTCTCACTTAAAATGTAACCATGACTCATCTGATGATGCTCGCTGCAGTGTGTGTGTGTGTGTGTGTGTACCGTGTATATCTGAGGTGTGAGATACACTACCCCCCTGCCCAAGTCTCCACCTCTCCAGCGGGTTAAACGTTGAGATGGAGAGGAAGTCTCTGCTGCGTGAGGAGGAGAGACAGAGAGACCTCTGGGAGAACGCCAGAACCTCTCATTTACGAGCGGTAGAACTCTACATAGGCCCTGATACACACAGACCCACAATACATATTTATAGAAAATCACAATTAAACACACACACACACACACACACACACACCTGGAGCTGTCAAAGGAGATGGATTTGACTTAACCACAGTGTCTGAAGAGAGACTGGAGCTGTTTATAGTAGAGGAATGCAAATGGAGGGAGATTACACACCTGAGAGAGAGAGAGAGAGAGAGGGAGGGAGAGAGAGAAATAATAATAATAATAATAATAATAATCCCTTAGTTAAATGGAAGCTGACAATACCACTACGGTGGTCCTGGGGTCGTTTCCATAGAGTTCCTTGGAGGCGAGCTCCTCGTCCACAGTTCCCTGGAGGAAGCAGTTCGGATAAAATGCGCCTGCAATTGCCACCTGAACAACGGAAACATCACTGATACTTAATAATAATTATTATTTATTTTCTGCAGGAGTAAGTTACACTTCTTGGACTTACTTTGGATGCTTGTGCTTCTAAGGCTGCGAATTATGACTAATATTTATATTTACTGTATATCAGGGGTGCCCACACTTTTTTGACTTGCGAGCTACTTTTAACATGACCAGTCAAAGAGATCTACCTACACTAAAAATGCTAAACATATTTATATATACACTGCGTATACTTTATATATATATACACATATACATATACATATACACACACACACACACATACAATATATGTTCATGTACCTTGCATAACTGCATGAACCCTTATGGCGTGCTACAATTCAGTACATTTTTGGTCATTACCTTACTCTGATGACTTGCACTGAATAGAATCAGCCAGGGTTGCATAGTCCGGACAGTAGCTGCTGGTAGCCAGCCTCAAGCAGGCCTCCAAATGATGATCAGTCATTGTGGAACGGTATTTGGACTTAATGATCTTCATGAGGGAAAAGGCTGACTCACATAAATAAGTAGAGCCAAATAATGCAGTCAAGGAGGTGGCACATTTCCTCATGTTTGGGTACTTTTCCCCTGTGAGTAAGTTCCAGAACTGTCCATGAGCCCTGGACCTGAATGTCAGTCTGTAGTTTCAAAATCTCATCCTCCACTTCAGACGAGTTCAGGTGAAACAGCGCTGCAATTTTCGATGCGAGTGAATCAACCTCAACATTGTCCCTAAACGGGTAGCACATGAATGTGGCGAATGCCTCCAGTAAAGCAAAGTCTTGAAGCGTCTGTCAAACTCTGACCGACAGCTGTCAATCTGCTCCATGTAGCGTGCAATGTTAAACTGCGCACAAGCCTTCCGCTGCGTCTCCAGATCTGACGGGAGGTTTTGGAAGTTCCCAAAAACATGGCGCTGCAGCTTTGAAAACAGAAGTTGCATTTTCTGTTTAAAGGCATTAACTGCCTTTAATTTTTGTCTTTTCCTTGCAGCTCCAAATTAAGTTGGTCAGATCGGTTAAAAATGCTCGGTTAAAAAAAGTCCAGCAGCCACTGATCATCATTGACCTGGGTGTATTCTGCATGTTTAACAGCAAAAAGAAACTCGCTTATCTCCGGACAGAGCTCTCGAAATCTCTGCAGGAATTTACCCCTACTAAGCCGTCTCACGTCAGTGTGTAGCAGGAGCTAATTGGTCGCAGTGTGCCTTCTCCAGATGCGCAGCCGTCTTTGAAGTGATCTAGCACGTATAGAACAGACGACCTTTGTTGCCACATCCATGATCTCTTTCACGTTTAGCATTCTTGTGCATAATGCTTGTTGGTGTATTATGCAGTTGTTGGCTCAAATTTAGCCTATTACCCAAAAACATTTAAAACTCAACTTAAAAGCCAATAAATACTCACATCTACCTCGGAGACCAGTTGGAGATGGAAAAAATACACCAGCCGTGAGTGAGAAGAAGCAAGGGTCCAGCTTTATTGTTCCATTCCACCACACGAGATCCACACCGATGAGAATTCTCAGAAGTGATCCCCCTACCCTGAGCTTAAGCTCCAGTATTTATACTGTATTTACACACTAGATAACCCATATGTTTCCAGAAAAGGCCTATTTCACTTACACATAGAATCAGAACCCAGGCATTTCTAATAACCCAGAAAATAAAAACCCAGCGTTTTGAATTACATAGAGAATCAGAAACCAGGATTCTCATTTACCTAGGTGGTCAGAAACCAGGATTCTCATTTACCTTAGGTGGTCAGAAACCAGGATTCTCAATTACCTAGGTAAATAAAATGACGTAGACAAGACGACTAAACAACCGGGAGGGACCTTGGTCTTATCGTTATCTCTGGGGGGGGGGCAGTTTGACCCAGCCACCCTTATAACTGGCTCCTCACGGTTCTTTCTTAAAATTAAGGCCTTCCTTGAATTTCTTGTATTGAGAGAGGTTTTTAATTATACACAGATATAAATAGATGTTGTTTATTTGTAGTTTTCATATTTGACTCAGTACATTACACCACATTTATTTAATCAACTATTTATCAAGTTTTTTCAATATTGAACTGAATGATTGTTCAATATCAATAAAAATCTTCAAATAATCTATCAACACCATCAATACATCTCATCAGTAAATAAAAATCTACATTTATCCAGCTGATCTATTGACTGGTTTATTGAAAGTTTTACAGCTTCGGCAGGTAAAGAAGCCTTTAATCTGATCTTCTGATTTCTAATGATAATTAAATGACAAAATACAGAATTAAAGAATATCTTTATTTAAATTCAAAATCACGAATCATTTAAAAATATGGACAAGTCATTTCTACAAGTGTTCATACAGACAGAAAGACCAGAGATGAAACGGATTTAACAGATACAGGACAATTAGGACAAGGAAAGTGAGAGAACTAGAATTATCATTTTTTTTATTATTTTTTTTTTTAAATTACAACTGTGTTCAAGATCACAGCAAAAAGACAGTAGAGGAAACAAAGGGAAAAAATATTTCACATTTCCTGTTTAAATTCAACAGTAAAATCTCATGAACTGAAGACATCGTGACTTTTTGAAACCGGTCGTTACATTTTTGAGTCAAACGGAGCAGGTAGTGATGAAGAAGCTGCCTCGAAAGATCATTTCTTTTCCTCGAAGAGTAAAAAAAAAATAAAAAAATAAAAAAATAAAACACGAAATCCTAAATGCATGAAAAATAATCTATGTACATTTTATGTCTAATTACAGTGAACCCTACGGAGAGTGAAGCTCACAGAGGCAAAGTGTTCACGCTACAGCAAATTTCACCGGTTGACGCTAAACTCGCTCACTTAGAAGGTGCGTTTCTCTGTCCCGGGATATTCCTAGCACTGTGTGAAAGCTCCTGAGATGTCCAGCATGGAGACGTGTGTGTGTATGTTGATGTGTACACAGTACCAATGGTCAGGATGTACTGTTGTGTCCGAGTTTCTCGTTCTCCTGAAAAACACACGTGCGCGCGCACGCACACACACACACACACACAATGGAATTGTAAAGCAAAACATTGGAATATATATCTTAATCACATCTCAGTCCTTTTATAGAGTCTGAATCAGTTTGACTGATTCATTTCGAGTTTATTCAGAGTCGAATCACTTTCTAGTGAGAATCAAATACTCATCTCAGTCTAGTTCGTTTGGAAGTGTGCAACTCTCACTAGAAAATTATTCGACTCCGAATCGTCTCGAAACGAATCAAAACCGATTCAGACTGGACAAATGGACTAATAGAAGAGAAAGAGCAACAGGAAAGAGGACAGCCTTCCTGCTGAAAGCAAACCGGATCAGAATCTTACATTAGATTATTTTCTATATTTTTATTTTAAATCAGTTGTGTTGTTTTTCTTCTTTCTGCACTCGATTGAGGAAACACAGCAATGATAAATAAATAAATAAATTTATATGTCCAGCTTCCTCCTCTTCGTCCCCCAGAATGACGTGTGGGTGACGGATTGACGGATTTAAAAAAAGATGTCTGGGCAAACTGTGACCTCCTAGAGTTAAAAGTGAGCATCCAAGGAAATTTAATGTGTTAACTGCACTACATTCTGCAGTCACAGCACCAGAACAAATATGTCCATCTACTGTACATGTTAACACACAAAAAAAGCTTTTGAGTATTAGTTACCCTGTCTTACTGTACAAGGCACCTGCAAATAATAAAGCAAGTAAATAAAAGTTCATCTATCATTTCACTTCCACTAATCAGTCTTTTGACCAGTCTAAAAATAAAAAGACTAAAAAGAAACAGACTTAGCAAGAAGAACTGAAGATATGTGGATAATGATGTCTCAGTTCCACCGCAGCTTCAACAGCCCTGGATCTTCTCCTTTAAAGCTTGGAGAAGGGCATGTCTTTCGGACTCTTCTTTTCCAGGGCTGCCTGCGCTGACTTCATAAGATCCTGTGTCTGCAACATGTTCATGTTCCAAGTAGCCTGGAGACGCAGAGGAGATATCTCAGATTTCGACCGCTCTACTTTGTGTTTGTGGCCATACTGTGTGTGCATGGGTCTACCTTGAGGCTAAAAATGCTTTTCATGTCTTAAGCAGGTTCTTACCATGTAGTCTAGGCTCTCAGTCACACTGTGGTCTCAGGAGTAGAGGAGGTTGATTTTGGTTCCTTGGACAGCGACGCGACTCCGGCCTGCAATCTCACCTGCTATTTCCAGAGCTCCAGCAATCATGGACTATCAGGGAACACACGACTGCATAGATGAAGAACAGAACACACACTTGCCTTCATTTATACTAAATAATAAAGCTACATGAAAAAAATACATGGTACAACCCAAAGTCACATTCTTCTGTTATCGTTCTTCTGTGTCAGTCCAGAATTTCACCTTTTTGTGATCACAGAAATTAACGCAAAATCAAGAAACTCCACAATATTCAGAGGAGCTTCCACTTTTTCAAAGTCACTGCAAATTTGGGCCAAAACATGTCATGACACGTCATCACCACAACAGGCCTTCAGCACAGGTTATTCTACTTCCTGAAAAAGTGCAGACCCAGATACAAGTTACGTTCACATTCATGGGACAATTCACATTCACAGTTCCATTGTAACTGAACTCGGACCACCTTCTACAGGTAGTCTCGGGTTCGGTACCGCAGTGCACTTCCCAGTCCACATTACGACGGTCACATTACCAACTTTTCATGCAAACTGCTCTGTGTTGGACTAAACATCCAGTGGGAAAGCCCACTAGAAGAGCTACACTGCAGAATTTTTCTGTCTAAAAATGAACAAATTTCAGGTTTTGTAGCTCTTCTTTGATAAATGACAAGATGGTAATATCATAAAATAGTTCATCATAAAACTTTGTATTAAAACCAGACATCTGATGCTCACTGTGGTTTATTTAATCTTCAACAAACTGCAAATGTAAATAATTGTTCAGAGTGTGCCCCCTTGTGGTCAACTCTTTCATAGGGGCTTGTACGAGTCAGAACAATCAGCCCATTCTTATCTTCTCATCACTTACTATCTCTATATATGATCATATGGACAAAAATAGCTTGTTTACAGATCTTGGTGTAAACATGTAAGCAAGCAATGTATGGCAAGTTAATGTTCCTCATACCTTCACCTGAAACCAGGCATCCTGTGTGCACAGACGAATATCACAGGCTGTGATTAGATCCACTCCTGCGAAAGAAGAAATCAGATCCACAAAAAAAAAAACTTAGTAATTCAGTCTCCTGCAGCTAAAAGCCCCAGTAAAAGATAACTCTCTGATGGTTAAAGCTTTGCAGGAAAAGTGACAGCAAACAATATGGATGGAACTTCCCAGAGTTGTGGTGAGTGTATGAGATGATGGTACTTAACACTCCCAACAGACCTGCTTCCACACAAACGCCATGCACTGCCACCACCACGGGCTTTGGGCACTGCAGACACATCAAACACAAAGTTCAGTTTATATACCACAATGTATTACTCTAATAGGTTATTGATTGTACAAATACTACATGCATGTAGAACCCCTACATGCTTTGTGTTTAATTTATGTAAGGAATAAACATACGGTTATAGGAAAACAGTCAACGATCCAATGAAGTGGAGTGACCGTTATCACCCTAAGGTAGAACTGCACATTCTGAAGTGTTTTATTCCCCTTACACCACAGCAAGTTGTCAACAAGCGCATTTCGTTATTAATTAAAGAAGATCATGTCATACACATTAATCTATTTTAAAGGCTGATCGACAGTGGATCTTACAGATGCCGATAACCAAGTCGGGTAGCACCTACTAATATCCGATTACTACTGAATTAAAATATAACACTCAGTGGAAAAATTAAGTTCACTTTATTACAAAAATAAACAGTACTGACCGTACCATGAAAATGTACTGCACTTTTTCTAATATATATATATATATATATATATATATATATATATATATATATATAAATATATAAATATATATATATAAATATATATATATAAATATATATATATTTATATTTATATATATTTATTTATATATATATATATATAAATATATATATAAATATATATTTATATATATATATTTATATATATATATAAATAAATATACATAAATATAAATATATAAATATATATATAAATATATATTTATATATATTTATTTATATATATATATAAATATATATATATAAATATATATATTTATATATATATATATTTATTTATATATATATATAAATATATATATTTATATATATATAAATATATATATATAAATAAATATATAAATAAATATATATATATATAAATATATATATATAAATATATATATATATATTTATATATTTATATTTATAAATATATATTTATATATATATATTTATATATATATATATATATAAATAAATATATATAAATATATATTTATATTTATATATATTTATTTATATATATATATATAAATATATAAATATATATAAATATATATATATATATATATATATATATAAATATATATATAAATATATATATATATAAATATATATATAAATAAATATATAAATAAATATATATATATATATATAAATATATATATATATAAATAAATATATAAATAAATATATATATATATATAAATATAAATAAATATATATATCATCAGACTTTTAATTTGAGGGTCCAGGGTTGAAGTCCCTGTTTGGGTGTTGCAGTACCCTCCAAATCTTCTGAGAGGACCAGTGAAACCATCTAAGGTGCCTCTTTCCAGCATGTTTTGTTCAGCAAGCAAAATGGGCAAACTAAGGGTAAACATTCAGCAGGTTGTCAAGTTACTAATGGTTACTAGGTGAGAGTGTTGCTACCTAAGCTTTGTTACCTTTTAGCATGAAGTTGACAAAGACATGGGTGGTCATCATAGAGATTGGAGTCCATATAACAGCATCCTTATTAGACTGCGCAGAAAATCATGGGTCTGTGTGAAAAAGAGCACATTGAATGACCCCGACATGATTTGAACCTTCTGATCTGGAGTCAGACGTACTTCCGTTGCGCCACGAGGTCCCAGCTCGAAGCCTATAGCGCATCACGGTGCAAGGCATACTTGCTCATCGGCGTGGCGATCAAGATGCATTGGAACTCGGAGACAGGTGGTGGGCTGTGACTGTTGCGACTAGTGTCTGACATCTGGGCAAGAGCTCTTTCAGAGGACAAGGCACGAGCCCTTTAAAGGGATAACCTGCCAGGTTTCCCTTCCCTGAACATTAAGGGAGATTTTCAAGATCAAATGGTAGATCTCACCCCAGTGCGTGAGAGTGAAGCGTGGACAACTTATACCTGAAGCGCAACTCAGGGACTCAACTGCCTATGCGATAGAACCATGGTTCAGCCTTCTTCTGGGTAACTTCACACATTTACCATTTGCACGAGGCCTTTGTGTCATTATACGTGTCAGACGATGGGCAATCAGTGGCAAAGGTGGCGTAAACCTGCTTTTTGCGAGGCATACAGAGCCAAGATTACACGTCAGTTTGTGGTGTGGAATTAACGTGTTTGTTAGAAATTTTGGTCTCCTTGTGCAGAAAAGCCAAGTTTAATTAAAAATGCTGATGCTATTCTACTTGTTCTCATACCATGACACGAAGGCATTCCTTGAACCAAGACAAGCCTCCAGAGTGAGCCTTACGAATAAGAGTTATGCTGGTAACGATTTCCAAGCGACATGCTGGTCAAAAGTGTGGTAGTTGTAAACAAAAATACGAACAAGGTCGTTAAACAGAAAGCACTGGGGTTAAGTTGATCTCAACTTAGAAACTGGCCAACATAATAGATAGGACCAAAGTTCAACATTCTCTTGGTTAACGTCACCATTTTACAGGTTTCACAAGAACCTTGTCTCTTTGTATGTCTCAGACTGCAGGCAGTCAGTGGATAAAGAAGTATGAAGGACAGAGCTGTGGTTGAACCCTGTTGGTTTGTATCCTTGAATAGTGGTGCTGAGCTGTGTTAATAGTTTGTAGAAAGCCATGAGAACCAGCTGGGATGGGCCCTTTCCAAGCCAAGGGCTGAGCACCATTTATGTCTGTGAGAACCGTTGAACTAGAGCGTCCACAGGCCTGACCTACAAGCTCGAGGGTAAAGTGCGCTCTCTCTCCTCGAGCCCAGATAGCTCAGTCGGTAGAGCGTCAGACTTTTAATCTGAGGGTCCAGGGTCCAAGTCCCTGTTTGGGTGTTGTAGTACCCTCCAGATCCTCTGAGAGGTCCAGTGAAACCATCTAAGGTGCCTCTTTCCAGCATGTTTTGTTCAGCAAGCAAAATGGGCAAACTAAGGGTAAACATTCAGCAGGTAGTCAAGTTACTAATGGTTACTAGGTGAGAGTGTTGCTACCTAAGCTTTGTTACCTTTTAGCATGAAGTTGACAAAGACATGGGTGGTCATCATAGAGATTGGAGTCCATATAACAGCATCCTTATTAGACTGCGCAGAAAATCATGGGTCTGTGTGAAAAAGAGCACATTGAATGACCCCGACATGATTTGAACCTTCTGATCTGGAGTCAGACGCACTACCGTTGCGCCACGAGGTCCCAGCTCGAAGCCTATAGCGCATCATGGTGCAAGGCATACTTGTTCATCGGCGTGGCGATCAAGACGCATTGGAACTCGGAGACAGGTGGTGAGCTGTGACTGTTGCGACTAGTGTCTGACATCTGGGCAAGAGCTCTTTCAGAGGACAAGGCACGAGCCCTTTAAAGGCATAACCTGGCTGGTTTCCCTTCCCTGGACATTAAGGGAGATTTTCAAGATCAAATGGTAGATCTCACCCCAGTGCATTGAATGACCCCGACGTGATTTGAACACGCAACCTTCTGATCTGGAGTCAGACACGCTACCGTTGCTCGCTCGATCTATCTATTTAATATAAAAATATATATATATATATATATATATATATATATATATATATATATATATATATATATATATATATATATACACACACACACATACACACACAAACACACTATGAATAAATATTAAAGTAAATAAAAAGATGTACAGTATTTCACAATAAAGTGAGAACTCCCCTCACATTTTTGTAAATATTTGATGATATCTTTTCATGTGACAACACTGAAGAAATGACACTTTGCTACAGTGTAAAGTAGTGAGTGTACAGCTTGTGTAACAGTGTAAATTTGCTGTCCCCTCAAAATAACTCAACACACATTAATGTCTAAACCGCTGGCAACAAAAGTGAGTACACCCCCAAGTAAAAATGTCCAAATCGGGCCCAATTAGCCATTTTCCCTCCCCGGTGTCATGTGACTTGTTAGTGTTACAAGGTCTCAGGTGTGAATGGGGAGCAGGTGTGTAAAATTTGGTGTCATCACTCTCACACTCCCTCATACTGGTCACTGGAAGTTCGACATGGCACCTCAAGGCAAAGAACTCTCTGAGGATGTGAAAAAAAGAATTCTTGCTCTACATAAAAATGGCCTAGGCTTTAAGAAGATTACCAAGACCCTGACACTGAGCTGCAGAACGGTGGCCAAGACCATACAGCGGTTTAACAGGACAGGTTCCACTCAGAACAGGCCTCGCCATGGTCGACCAAAGAAGAAGTTGAGTGCACGTGCTCAGCGGCATAGCCAGAGGTTGTCTTTGGGAAATAGTGCTGCCAGCATTGCTGCAAAGGTTGAAGGGGTGGGGGGTCAGCCTGGGCTTTGGACACTGCAGACACAAACACAAAATCAAGTTTATATACGACAATGTATTACTCGAATAGGTTATTGATTGTGCAAATACTATATGCATGTAGAACCCCTACATGCTTTGCGTTTAATATGTATTATGTAAGGAATAAACATGCGGTTAAACGAGCTTCATTTTGGTAAAATTCAAACATTCAACATTCAAAGATAGGGGGAGGGGAGGGGGGCTACAGAAATCATTTGTTGCCTCAGCTGGTAAATACAGTAGCAAATGTACCAGGTCATAAATTGGCTAACCTATTGGAGAGACAATCCAAAGTGTTCAAAGAAGAGTTGGGTCCACTACTGGAGAGAGAACTCCAGAGGCTGGTGGAAGACAAGATCATTGAACCAATGCAGTTTGCAGAGTGGGCAGCTCCCATTGTTCCAGAAAACTGATGGTTCTACCCCAATTTGTAGGGATTATAAATTCGCAGTAAATCCAGCTCTAGTGTGGAGCAGTATCCAATTCCCAAGGTAGAAGATTTATTTGCTCAGTCGGCAGGAGGAAAGAATTTCCCAACTGGACATGACCCATGCGCATCAGAAGATAATACTGTACAAAAATTCCAATAAGTATGTTACAATCAACATGCACAAGGGATTATGTACTTACAACAGGCCACCATTTGGAGTTGCTTCAAGTCCAGCGATCTTCCAGCACACAATAGAAGGGATTCTGCAAGACATCAAACGCGTCACAGTTTATCTGGATTGCATTCTAGTCTCAGGGGCTAATGAACATCTGCAGAACTTGGATGAGGTACTGAGTAGGATAGAAAAGAGTGGACTGAGGCAAAGAAGGAGCAAGTGCGAGTCCTTGGGAGAAGTAGAGATATTTTTAGGTCACAAAATTAATGCCATAGGATTACAGTCGAAAGACAGGTCCTATATTATGTTTGAGACAGCTGGCATTGTAGCCGTGAAATCAGCTAACATTATGCTCCATGTAATGTTTGCGATATCCAGTTATTTGTTAAACGCTAACGCATTGCAATGTTATAAACTACCTCCTAATGGACCACCATGCATCTCCATTCAGCCTGTGTCCTGTCAGCTAAATGTAGCATAATGTCACTAATAATTATTCACATGTTCATGCTTTTAATAAATCTTTTTATCCTGACACCGTATCAGTGAATTTAAACTAATGCCTGCATTCAGAGTATAAGGGGTGTGTGTGTGTTCAGGAGTGCACCTTAGCACTTATTAGTCATGGTCAGACAGTGTTTGAACTAAAATATCTCTATCTCTATCTCTCTCTCTCTCTCTCTCTCTCTGAGGAGGATGCCCTCCAGGAGTTTAATTTTATAGGTTTTTTTTTAATTCTCTGGGTTTTTAAAAAAAAAAAATTAAAATCACACCATGGTACTGAGCATGTGTACTTTTGGTGGTATCGTTACCAACGACTAGATTTTTGGTATCATGACATTCCTAATATGTAAGGAAATAGGATGAACTCTGCATACAGGGAAGCTTAGTTTTATGGGGGACTCGCGTAGTGGTTCCACCTCCGCGGCGTGCGGCTCTTCTAAGACATCTACACGAAACCCATCCAGGAATTACCAGGATGAAAGGCCTGGTGCGTAGCTATATGTGGTTGCCACACTTGGATGCAGAGCTGGAAGCATTGGTCAAATCGTGTGCAGTCTGTCAGGAAAACAGAAACGCTCCGGCAAACGCGCCACTGCACGCGTGAGAGTTGCCAGAGCAACCGTGGAGAAGGATTCACATTGATTACGGTGCACCGTGGATGGGTAGAATGTTCTTGATCGTGGTAGAGGCATTCTCAAAATGGATAGAGGTTTATCTGTTAATCAAGTCTACATCCACAGTTACCATTCAGTGCTTAAGACAAACCTTTAGCCAACACAGGATACCAGAAGTAGTGATGTCAGACCATAGCAGTTTCTTTGTTTTTTACCAGTGCTGAATTCCAAGAGTTTATGGAAAGAAACGGAATCAAACACAAGCACAGCACCCTACCATGCATCTTCCAGGCGTCTGGCTGAAAGGGCCGTTCAAACATTCAAAACCCTGATGAAAAGAGTGCTGGAGAGTCCATTGAAAAAGCTAGCCAGAGTGCTGTTCAGTTACCGAACGACGCCACAGTCGACCACTGGCAAATCAGCCGCTAAATTGCTGTGTGGAAGGAAACTGGTCTACACAGGGTCTCATTGAGATACAAATAATTGAGACAAAAATGGTACCATGACCAACATGGAAAGGAAAGATATCTTGTGGTGGGTGACCCAGTGTATACTAGGAACTTCAGCTCTGGACCTACTTTTATTCCAGGAACAGTTCAGAAAAAGACTGGTCCTGTATGGTGCACAGTAGCATTGGGAAGTGGGCAAGTAGTGCACTGACATATTGATCAGGTGAGAGATGGGCACAATGCAACATCCGTAGCACCAGAGCTGTAAGACACTTCACGGCCAGATGTTGCCATTCCAGCGCATTCTACAAAAGACTCAGGTTCTTCATTCTCTGAGGAAAGTCACAAACAAAAACTGGGAGGAACTTCTGAAGTGGCTGCATCAGAAACTTTCCTTGGGATGGAAAACCCCGAGTTGAGAAGGTCTACACGTACTAAATCTCCAAGCTATCTGAAAGATTATAATTAGTGTAGTGGTGAGTTCCCCAAACGCAGGGCAAGAATGAACCCAGGAACTGAACTGAATCTCAAGAGAAAGTGGGGCATGCAATAAGACAATGGCCCAAAACAAAGAATGGTTAAAGAACAATAAAGTTATTGGTTTGAATGGCCAAAACTGAAGTCCAAGCCTATGTGCAGGACTAATAAACAGTTACTGGAAATGATTAGTTGCAGTTCTTGCTGCACAAGGGGGTCAGATCAGATACTGAAGGCAAAAGGTTCACATACTTTTGCCACTCCCAGATATGTAATATTGGATTATTTTCTGCAATAAATAAATGACCAAGTATAACATGTGTCACGTTTGTTTAAATGGGTTCTCTGAGTAGTTTTAGGACTTGTCTGAAAATCTTGTTATTTATGTAGAAATATAGAAAACTCTAAAGGGTTCACAAACTTTCAAGCACCACTGTAGCTGTGATGTGCAGCAAAAGGTTGTTGAGCTTCACAAAATGGGAAGTGTCTATAAGAAAATAGCACAAGCATCGAAAATGCTCATTTCCACCATCAGGACAATAATTAAGAAGTTCCAGTCAACTGGAAATGTTATGAATTAACCTGGAATTGGACGCGTGTCTATATCGTCTCAACACACTGAAGAGGACGGTTCGAGTGGACAAAACATCTCCAAGGATCACAGCTGGAGAATTGCAGGAGTTAGTTGTGTCTTGGGGTCAGAAAATCTCCAAAACTACAATATGAAGTCACCTACATCACCACAAGTTGTTGGAAGGGTTTCAAGAAAAAAGCCTCTACTCTCATCCAAAAACACACTCAGGTGTCTTCAGTTGGCCAGACACTACTGGAACTTCAAATGGGATCGGGTTCTATGGTCAGATGAAACCAAAATAGAGCTTTTTGGTAATAAACACCAGAGGTGGTTTTGAAGCACACAGATAGGTAGCCATATGGAAAAGTACCTCATGCCCACGGTTAAATATGGTGGTGGATCTTTAATGTTTTGGGAATGTTTTTCTGCCAGAGGACCTGGACATATTGTTAGGATACATGGATATTAAATAAAAACCTGACTGCCTCTGCCAGAAAGATTAAAATGTGCCGTGGTTGGATCTTCCAGCAGGACAGTGATCCAAAACATACATCAAAATCAACGCAAAAACGGTTTACTGACCACAAAATCAAGTCATTTAACACTAATGAGCAGTATTAAAAATATTAACATGGATATCCGAGTCTGCTAATAAAATTAACTTCTACTTGCAGTCAAATTTTGTAGTGTTTAGGACATTTAACACCCTTCCGTCCAAAAGAAACCAAAAGGGGGTACAAACTTTTACACTCCACTGTATTTGGTTGAAATTGCGCTTATAGAACAACTGAACAGCAACGTTTCCATACAGGTTTTAGTGAAGTGTTTAACAATAGCAACTTGACTTGAAATGGATGATGTTTCATTAGCGTGGCCTGTGCCCAAATCCTGCACGACTGCGTATCTAGGTACACTACACACGGTCTGAACGAATGGAGTCTCCACCGCACCTAGTGCACTAGAGATAGACATTCCATACAAGGTGATTTGGGACGGAGCCAGTGCACAGAAACCGTTTCCCTGCGAGAGGCGCAGGTGAAGCTGGAGCTGTGTGACTGATTTGTGCACCTGTGACTACAAAACTACCTCAAGTCTCCACACAGAGAGCTGTTCAAGAGAAAAACACTCCTAAAGAACAAATCACTGCGCCAGCGAGACATCAACCCTTTAACTAGACGTTCATCCCAATTCCACACAAATACCGCGGAACTACTTAGGGCTGAGAGACAGTTCAAAAAGCACTGAAAATAAAGTCACTTGGTAAACAGTTGCTCTCTGCGTCACCCAGACAGCGAGGCGGATAAACTACAAGTTCCCGAGAAGCGTCAGATTTACTAAACTAACTAGTTCACCGTTTATCCGGCGCTAAATAAACTCCCACCGAGTTAACTCAGGTTAGTACTTTATACGAAAACAGCCGCAGAGCTAACAAGCTAGCAGCTTAGCGAATAAATAAGGCCAAACGCGTTCACCTAGCCACCTACAGTCGGGTGTGAAGTCTACAAGTTGCTCAGTGCTGCGTTTTCTCTCCACTCCTGTAGTTCTCCGTCATTAAATGCGGTTCAGAGACGGCTTCCATTACACCAATCACCAACCCTCAGTGAGTAACCCGCTCGCCATGTACAACCTGCTACCGTTAACAGACAGACGCGGTTAGTCACGCCCATGGACGCCAGAGAGGATAATATGATTGGTTCGAACGTGCGTGGTGGGTGGAGCCACGAGAGAGCGCTCTACATAGAGTTTAAATCTATTACTTCATCCCCAGTGAAATCCTCTTATACAGAGACTAAGGGTCCATAGAGTATGATTCAGTCATTATCTACATCATTTAATTCACTTGAGTGACACCTGTTTATAATAGTTTCATATAAAATCACAAATATTATAGCTTAAAAATGCAACTCATAAAAATTTTTTTTGAAAATAAATTATATATTTTGTAAATGTATAAAATAAAACTTGTGTCCTATGTGGTGGTGTAGTGGCTAGCACAAGGACAGATTTAGTGATTTGTCGGATCCTAGACAAAATATAGGGATGGGGCCCTCATTTCAGTGTTTTAACATCAATATTTAAAATTTCAGCTTATGTTATTTAGCATTAACAGCAATAATCAGGCGTGTACGGGGCCTAAAAGTGGCCCTGGACTTTCTGGCCCCGAGTGGACCACCACACCCGGTCCACAATACGCCACTCATGAAGTAAGCATTCTGATGGCATTTTAGAAAAAAAACACAATTAATTAGCAAAAAGTAAAAATAAAACTTTCTTAACTATAAGTTTATGCAGCGTTTTGGGGGCCCTTGCTAGCTCGGGGCCCAAGGCAATTGCTGCACGTACGTTATCATGTTTGCCTTGCACCTCCAGTTTTGGAGGTTCAATTCCTGCCTCTGCCCTGCATCGTAGTTCTCATCGTGCTTCAGGGGGTTTCATCCGGGTACTCTGGTTTCCTCCCACAGTCCAAAGACATGCGTTGTAGGCCGATTGGTATCTCTAAAAAATGTGTGCAATTGTGCCCTGCAATGGGTTGGCACCCTGTCCTGGGTGTCCCCCCACCTTGTGCCCTGAGTCCCCTGTGAGTCTTGACTCTGTGTAGGAAAAATGGGTGGATCTATGTGTCCTGCTCTAAAAAAAAAAAAAAAAAAAAGAACCTGTTTGAATATTAGTACTTGCAAACAAGCTAAAGTGTTGTGTGAAGTGTATTAAAGAAGACAGAGCACTTGTGAATTTTAGACTTGACTGAAAATCACTTACACACAAACAAACAAAAAACCTCAAAAGTGTAAACTCTGGGTTTAAGTATCTGTCCAGTGAAGTATTTAGCAGAGCATTTATCTCCATATCAGGTGTGTTATACTATTACACTGAGCAGACTGACCTATCATAACAATCAGCATATAGTCTCATATTCCATATTCTAATATACTAGCAGTATTATTTAACTGAAAGTCAAAACTTTTGCTACTAAAACCATGCAGTAGAACTGCTCGATAGAAATAACATTGCTCATGTGACATCCTATTAAATGTAAATATTATGTATATGTACTTTGGCTAGTTGTTTTTTTCTCCATATGGTTATAATGTTCCCAAGACTAATACATCACAGGTATTCATCATGTATACATAAGATGGACTACCATAACAAAATGAGCATAAAGTTCAAGTCATGCACAGATGTTTATAATCGAATCATTTTCCTATATGTCACAAATGACCAAATAGTCTTCAGTAATTCCAGACAGCATGGAGAAAGTTAAATAAAGTGAAGTGAAGGATATAATGGATGCCTGAAGGGTTGCATAAAACAACTCAAAACTATGACTACACAATAAATTGATGGGATTTATGTGCATTAAATTGTGTTTTTATGAAACATCTTAAGAAACAGGGGAATAATGTCGACTGAGATTGATTACTTAAAGTGAAAAACAATAAGAATCATTTTATAATAAATAAATAATGTACAATGTAAAATAGATAAATTATTTACAATAACCTGATTGCATAAGTGTGCACACCCTTAAACACATTTAAATTTTATCACAGCATTTCATCTTTTTGGATAAGAGTAGATCAGTTTGGAGCGTCTTGATTTAGCAATATTTTGCCATTCTTCCTTGCAAAAGCATTCTAACTCCGTCAGATTGGCTGGACATCTCCTGTGCACAGCCCTCTCCGGGAAACCCCACAGATTTATGATTGGATTTAAGTCTGGACTCTGACTGGGCCATTCCAAAAGCTTGAACTTGTTTTGGTGAAGTCATTCGTTTGTTGATCTGGAGGTTTGCTTGGTCGTTAACATGCTGAAAGGTGAAATTCCTCTTCATCTTAAGTGTTGTAGCAGAAGCCTTAATGTTTTGTACCAAAATTGACTGATATTTGGAGTTATTCATTATTCCCTCCATCCTGATTAAAGCCCAGGTCTAGCTGAAGAAAAACCACTCCAAAGCTCAATGCTTCCCTGTGGGGATGGTGCTCTTTTGGTGTTGCGTTGGTTTTTTTTTTTTGCCAAACATGTTTTTTGGTTATAGCTAAAAAGTTAAATTTTGGTCTTGTCAGGTATCATAACATTATTCCACATGGTTTTGGGAGATAAAAAAGGAGTAATTTTAGATGTGTAATTCACAACCTTAAACTTTTCATTCAAAACGTTGCTAAATGTTTGAGATTTTTCTTTATTCTCTCGACCATATAAACCATAATACTTAAATACTTAAGAGACGACAACTGAATTTATTTGTGATATTTGTCTTTGTAGGGAATGAATGAACACAGGATATTCCAGGTGAAACCATCAGAGCTGAACAGCATTAATAGGCACTAGATGGGACAGTGATGTGAAGTTTAAATAGACCCTGTAATGCAGCCTGGCTGGGGTTTTAAGGTCATGTAAAAATTTGCTCTTACTATGTTAATATTTACGAGGGGCATCTACACACAAATTGTGTTTTTGCTTTGTGCAGGATAATAAAATACATCAAAAAGGCACTCGGGATAAACATTGTGTACATGGACTTTTTAATAATGCTCTAAAATGATTAGCAAAAGGAGACTTCATAATCTTGCTTACAAATCAGAATATATAACTTCAAATAATAATAAACACAGGAAGACATTTCTGTAACCCATCATTCACAACAGCCTTTAAATCTGTTTGCTGGTCCATCTGTAAGAGAAAAAATATTATACATGCATACAAAAATAAATTTCCAGCCCAGCTACACATTTGAGGTTTCATGCTAACTGCAGTTCTACCTGCTTTTTATAGTTATAGGTGTGAGTCACATTTCTTCTGTCATATTCTGTAGAGAGCATAATAAAGCACACCCTTCTTCTTTTTTCCCCTGGTTTCACAGACAAGGCCTAAGCCTAGTCCCAGACTAAAATGTATGTCTGAGCTGTTTTAACTGAAAGCTACTTGCACGGACGGATCTTAAAACATGTCAGTGCCATTGTTTTATCTCAGGATGTGCACCAGAAATATTTTTTTCTAAAGACACGTTTATAAAAGCTACTGAAATGTCCTAATTTATTGAAGATCTAATCCTGGCTTAATGTAAACCCTGTCTGTGAAACCGGGCCTTTATCTTCTAGTGAAGGAGAAGAACATTCATTGAGCCTGTAATAAACTTTTAAACAATCTTTAAATAGTAAAAAATTAAGGACACTAATGTAGTAACCACTGAAAGTATCATGGTGAATATAGTCACAAATAAGGTCAAATATTTCACAAGACCTTGAGCGGGGATAGTTGTGACTTTCACAATATAACATCCTCTACACAACACCAGCAACGATGAACTAAACCTGTTCTGAGACCAGGAGCTATGCTGAAAGAAGAGAGAGCAGCACCTTGCACAGGAAGAACCTCTCCTCCCACTCATCAACCCCATCATACTTACACTTCTTGCAGCATAACTGGACTCACCTCTGTGTAGCACAAGTCAAACCACTGAACAGAAAAAGGTTGGTGGGTGGACTACAAGACACAGTCACACTTTATTTATAATAATAGAGTGTTTATTCAGAGTCGTACCATCACCTCTTGGGAGAGGGTGAAGGTGGCTACCTGTGTTGGAGTGGTGATGGAGAACAAGATCACTGCAGCACAAGCACCATGGCCAGAAACCCTTTTGACCTAAAAAAAAGAAAAAACATGTTTGGTAAATCATGAGGCTGTCTAACAGAAATTAAATCAATACATAAAAACATGACAAGCATTCTGGCTATGTCAGCTGATGGAGGACAACATACCCCAGCCCACTTAGCTTCCACATGACAGCCAGGAAGTCTTTCTTGGTGGCCTCCAACACAGCCAAGCACTGCATGTGGAAAACAGCACCTCAGTAAGAATCTGAAAATAAAAGATCATCACCTGGGGCTCACAGAGGCCAGAAATGCTGCTTATGTAGAAAGTGTAAAAGCAACTCAACATCCAGGTCATAAACACACACTCAGCAGGAATATAGATTTATAATCTGCGGCTTTAAACAACGTTTGGGGGAAGGTGCACTGGCTAAACATGACCACACGATGGCAGTCAAGATCCATCCAGAACACCACGCAGCGCTGCTATTTTATTTATTTTATTTTATTAATCACCCTTTCTTCTTCTTCTTCTTCTTCTTCTTCTTCTTATTATTATTATTATTATTATTATTATTATTATTATTATTATTATTATTGTAGTATTCATATTAGCATAAGATTAGGAAATAATTTCTAAAAACTCAGTCACACCTTCATGCTACCTCTGTGCATGATGTCAATGGTGCACTGCTCCTCTTTCTCCATAGATACAGGGAGCCTCGACTTTAAGCCTTTTTATTGCAAAAGCAGCTGCTACAATAATAATTATGTGTAGATGGAAAAAAAAGTATTAGGCTAAGCAAATGTTCTGAGTTTTTTTCTAGCAGTTTTTGACTTTTTATTTCAATTTATTTGTGTAGCGCTTTTTACAATAGACATTGTCTCAAAGCAGCTTTACAGAAATATCAACATGGTATACAGATATTAAAAGGTGTGAATTTATCCCAATGAGCAAGCCACTGAGTGGCGACGGTGGCAAGGAAAAACTCCCTAAGATGTTTTAAGAGGAAGAAACCTTGAGAGGAACCCGACTCAGAAGGAACCCATCCTCATCTGGGTAACAACAGATAGTGTGAAAAAGTTCATTATGGATTCATATGAAGTCTGTATGGCCTTAGGAGCAGCCGTAGTCCCAGCAGTCTGGAATTAAAGAAGATTTGAGCTCCATCCAGAGGCAGAAAGGATCTGGATCTCTAGTATCTCCATAAATTCGTGGGGGGCTCGGCAAAAGGAGAGAGGGAGAAAAAAGATAATTATGACTGCGAATTAGTAGAACAGAATCTAGTCAGGGTAGGCTTGAGTAAACAAATACGTTTTAAGCTTAGACTTAAACACTGAGACTGTGTCTGAGTCCCGAACACTAATAGGAAGACTGTTCCATAACTGTGGGGCTCTATAAGAGAAAGCTCTTCCCCCTGCTGTAGCCTTCACTATTCGAGGTACCGTCAGATAGCCTGCATCTTTTGACCTAAGTAGGCGTGGCGGATCATATAAAACCAAAAGGTCGCTTAGATATTGTGGTGCGAGACCGTTCAGTGCTTTATAGGTTAATAAAAGTATTTTATAATTAATGTGAGATTTCACTGGGAGCTAATGCAGTATTGATAATATCGGTGTGATGTGGTCGTATCTTCTAGTTCTAGTTAGGACTCTAGCAGCTGCATTCTGGACTAACTGGAGTTTATTTATATTCATACTGGAACATCCAGACAGTATGGCATTACAGTAATCTAATCTAGAGGTGACGAATGCATGAACTAGTATTTCCACATCATGTAGTGACAATATGTTTCTTATTTTAGAAATGTTTCTGAGATGAAAGAAGGCTATCCTAGTAATATTATCTACATGAGCATCAAATGATAGACTGGAGTCAATAATCACTCCAAGGTCTTTAACTGCTGCACATGATGAAACAGAAAGACCATCCAGAGTAACCATGTGATCAGAAAGAATACTTCTAGCTACACGTGGGCCTAATAAAAGTATTTCTGTTTTATCAGAATTAAGTAGAAGGAAGTTAATTAACATCCAACATCTAATGTCCTTTACACATTCCTCAACTTTACTAAGCTTATGTCTGTCCTCTGGCTTCGCTGAAACATACAGCTGTGTATCATCAGCATAACAGTGGAAGCTAATTCCATGTTTACGAATAATTTGACCTAGGGGTAGCATATATAAAGTAAAGAGCAGTGGGCCTAAAACAGACATGTACATGTATTTCATCAACACTGCTACGAGCTTATTTTTTCCCCATAACAATAATATAGCCTTATTCTCTGTTTACTCAGAAAGACTATAACTTTATTCTCAGTTCATCTCCTTAATTTCAGTCACTTCCTCACTGAAACCTATAATCAGAATAACTCCAAAGCTCAGGACCCAAGTCTGTACTCTAAATCCTGTGTCTAGAACAGAGGCTCTGAACTCTTATCTAACACATTTGGTGTTTTATCTGCTCTAAAGCACCCACCTCAGCTCGTGCAGGCCGCTTAATTAGCTGATGACTTGAATCAGGGGAGTTTGGTGCAGGTTCTAATTGAACATCCTCAGGAGTGTAAAGAAGCCTCTCTCTAATATCTTTCTTACCGGTTCAACTCCAACTTCATCACCACCCCAAGAAAGCACTGCATGTTAGTAGTGTTCAGGGTCAGTATCTAAACTGATAATCTATTCACACACACTAGCACTACTGCACTTCACATCCAGTATTTCCTTCTCTAATGTAGTGGGTTCATAATAAAACTGCCATATTTAATTATGAGCACCAAAAGTCATGTTTATTCTCTTCACTGCTCCTGTGTAGCTTAATATGTTCCGTAGGAGGCCTCGACTATTTCACTCGAGAATATCCACAAATAGGGAAGAAGATTACAGAGATAAATGTAATGTATACATTATTACATTAAAACAACGATTATCAAGGGAGAGAAAGAAAGTGAGTTCTAGACCTCTGATCTGTACATGACATCATCAAAGATCTTATGGTTCACTGCTCCAATTTAACTGTGTGTGTGTGTGTTAGGGATGCACCGATGCCGATACCAGTACTCAGGTGTCGGCCCGATACTGTGTTCATGTACACATACTTGTAAAACTACCCTGATACAACCGCACCGACACCACTTTATGACAACGTGACATAGCCTAACCTCTCGTCACTTGAGCAGGTAGTCGGAAGAGGAGCAATGTCAGAAAATCGTCACACGCACGTAATGCGACACCGCTAGCTTAGCCTCAGAGTCACCGACACTGACTTTCTTCAATTTACTTTCTGTCAGTGTTATCTTTTATTCCCAACATGACCTCAGTCCTCAGCAGACGGAGGAGAAATCATCACGTGACTGAGGAAGAAAGTGTGTGTCCTCTAAGTCAGGGATTAAACACCTCTGAGAAGGTTTATAAACTTTATAAAGCGGAGTTTGTGGAGTACGGAAGCATGATAGTGATGCGGTCGCAAGCTGCTCAAAAGGTTTAGTTTAATTTAAGTTTGTCATTATATGCTGTATCTGCGCGCTTGCAGTGTAAATTCTGTCGGAAGTGATGTGTTAGTAACTGGTCACGCGCGTTGCTGGTCACGCGCGTTGCTGGTCACGCGTGGCGTAGACGCGCTGATACAGAGTGTAGCGCGAGTAAGATCTGTAATGTCTAATTCACACATTATGATCAAAAGTAAAATCATGTCTAAAGACACCGAGATACAGAAACCACAAGTTGCAGTGAAAGTGAGATTTTATTATTCATTTAGGACTGGAGTTTAATTCTGTGCTTTTTGTGCATCCATAAAAAATAATAATGCTATCTATCACCTAACACCTTAATTATTTTCAAAAATAGAGTTGTCTTTGAGAAGAATGGAGTGTAATATAGTGTGAATCATAAAAATTCTATTTCATTTCTATTTGTTTACAGAAAGGCTTCAGCAATAAAAGCAGCATTTTGCTGTAGTTGTTAAGGGGCCGTTTACACCACAACGTTTTCAAATAAAAACCGAAAACTTCTGATGCGGTTTGGCTGTTTGTTTCCATGACAACGGCGTTTCGGGGCCTGAAAAGTTTGGAAAACGGGTTTCAAAGGGCAAGTTTTTGAAAACGATGCCGTTATCATCTCCGGTAAATCATGTAAATTATTATCCAGAAAAACCACAGCTCCTCCGTTTACTTGTATTTGTTTACAGCGCTGTCTTTCCCTCATCAATATGGCGGACACATACAGTTGGTACGTGGTTAAAGAGAGTGTCGTGTTTATACAATAAACCAGTATGTTTATTAGAAACTACTGTCTGCAATATATAAGTATATCATATCAAAGTCCATATAACATGGCTATCATACTTAAAGCGACTTATTAACCCTAGAATGCATGAACCAAAAAGCCTACACAAATGCATAAAGTGGGTCGAAAATGAACCATACTGGATTGGATGGTTTTCTTAATTAATTTGGTGTCCTATTTAAAATAATTATTTGATATAATGTATGATACACAAATGCCTGCAGTCCAGACCTTTCACCAATTGAAAACATTTGGTGCTTCCTGAAATGAAAAATACGACAAAGAAGACTGAGGACTGTTGAGCAGCTAGGATTCTGTATCAGACACAAATGAGACAACCTTCCTCTCCCAAAACTCCAGCAACTGGTCTGCTCAGTTCCCAGACTTACACAGACTGTTGTTAAAAGAAGAGGGGATGCCACACAGTGGTAAACATGGTCCTGTCCCAACTTTTTTTTTTTTAGACGTGTTGCTGCCATCATATTCAAAATGACCTTATTTTTCCCTTAAAATGGTACATTTCCTCAGTTTAAACATTTGATGTATTCTATGTTCTTTTGTGAATAAAATATGGGTTTATGAGATTTGCAAATCATTGCATTATGTTTTTATTTACATTTTACACAGCGTCCCAATTTTTTTAGAATTAGGGTTGTAGAAAACAAGGCTTGGATGCTAGAAATGCACTATAAGATTTTACAAAGAAACAAAGAAACAGAGGGGTATACGTAGACAAACTAAACAAGAGCTAAAGAGTGATAATCATATGACTTGCTCAGTATCTTTCTGTGTTGTTCTTTCCAGCTGTAGTGCTTTTGAATGCTGTTATGGTGGAAAGTATAAGGAAGGGATTTGATTATCCAGTGTGGCTTGGGGAGATTGACACTTGTATACAATCTTTTTAGAATCTGTCTCAGTCTGGCTCACATACAGAAAAACATAAAATATTTGGTGATTTGATTCAAACAGAAGCAGATGTTTGTCTACTATATGGAACTGAACTTTCAAAACAAAATCATAGGAAGCTTAACAACCCAAAGTTTAATCATTTATACTCTGCAACCTACAATTCCAAGCAAAGAATTTCATCGTACTGGATTATGTGTTACGTTATGTGTTTACAGTACTTTTCTGGAAGCCCGGGTCTAGAATGTGAAACATATCTGAAATATATTTTACAAAACATAATTTGTTACTTAACTCATTTAAATGTGGCAACCCCAAAAAATGGTGGGTGGTGATGAAGCCAAAAGGAATATTCTGAAATGTTTTTAGAGATCAGGTATGCAGATTTTGAGGAATGCAGAAAGTTTTTAAATGTGCAAGAATGTAAAGTGTAGAATTTTCACTGATTAATTTCTCAGAATTTGTTAGCGCTTCACTGACTAATGGACTCTTGCCCAGTCACTGACTTCTGATGATTGGCGTACTCTAGGTAGAATGACTGTGCCATATTCTTTCTATTTTTGTCCTACTACAAACATTTTTAGGAAAAACACTTGTGGCAAGGTGGGTGTAGTCGATGAAGGAGGGAAACAAACAAACAAACAGTACACACACACACACACACACACACACACACACACACACACACGCGGTTCTATAGTTCCACAGAACATTATACCACCAGCAGCAGTCTGGACTGTTGACACAAGGCAGGTTCATGCTGCTGATGCCAATGTCTGACCCTATCATCTACATGTCACAACAGAAATCAAGATTCATCAAATCAGGCAATGTTTTTCCATGCTTCAACTGTCCAGTTCCAGTGAGTCCACGCCCACTCTAGCCTCAGGTTCCTGTTCTTGGCTCACAGACAGGAGTGGAATTAATATGGTTGTAGCTTATCCACCTCATTTGGTTGGACGTATTGTATGTTGCAAGAGGGTTTTCTGCTCCCCACACTTGTAAAGAATTATCATTACCATAGCCTTTCTGTCAGCTCGAACCAGTCTGTCCATTCTCCTCTGTCCTCTTTCATCAACAAGGTGTTTGTTTTTCTCCACCATTCTGTGTAAACTCAAGAGATTGCTGTCTGTGAAAATCCCAGATCAGCCTCTAAAATTCTCAAACCAGCTCGTCTGGCACCAACATTCATACCATCATCACTGAGATCACTGAGATTCTGATGTTTGCTGTGAACATTAACTGAAGCTTACTGAAATACTTACCTGTATCTGCATGATTTTATGCATTGCGCAGCTGCCACATGAATTAGTTAAGTTCCTTTTCAAACACATCCTGCAGAAGCAAATAAGATCGGCACTCCAGCTGCTTTGCGTAGCCTAATGCAAAATGTATTCAAAATACTATTTTTCCTAAAACAGATCATTAAGAACTCCCAAAACACCTGAAATTGGATTCAAGGCACTGTATACAGTGTTACCACCACTGAAATCACCATTTAATTACACATGCTTCAACAGTTAAAATATATCATAAATAAAAAAATACATTATTATTATTATTATTATTATTATTATTAGTAGTAGTATTAGTATTATTATTATTAATAATAATAATAATAATAATAATAATAATAATAATAATAATAATAATATGTGTAATTTATATAGCTCCTTACTCATAACCAATGTCGCTTTACAATTACAATGTTTCAACAAAACATGGAACATGCGGTAGACTAGATTTGAAAAAAAATGTGATTTATAGTTTAAAAAGAAATATTAAATTTCTGATCAAAACATGATTTCACTGCTTATGCTAAGCTTAATTTACACAAGTTTCTAATTACAAGATTGAATTATATAAAGTGTGTGCGATCAATTCATGTAGTATTAATGTAAACCCATTACATTATGAAATCTTGTGGGGATGTTGGCACTGACAGGTACTATAACTATAGTATTTAAATTAACATGATTCAAAGGTGTGTGATAGAATAGCACAGTGTTTTAATAAATTCAATGCTAATGAATATTAGGTGCTATTATTAATGAATATTATCCTGGTGTCTAATATTTTTTGAGAACAGTTTCATATTGAAATACAATGAATCTGCACATTTTAACAGTTCAAATGGAGAAGTTATTAATGTTTTGTCACAGTAATGATTCTGTGTCTCATTGCCAAAAATGAAAACTTCTTAACTCTGAAAGTCAATTAAACAATGTTTGAAGGAGAATCTATAATAAATGCATCATCAGATGACTAAAGGGAATTGCTGGATGATCCGTCACATCAGTTTTAGCCTGACATTTTTGATTTTGCGTCACGCATTTGTACAACAGTTTTTATAAATCAGACATTGATTGATTCATAAATCAATTATCTCGCTGGATAAAACCTATACCTATATTATATATGTATATATTTATGTATGTATAAAATGTAAATGGAAGCTTTTTGCTTCATATTTTTTTTAAACTTTGCTGAGGACTGTAGTTTGAGTCAAACTTATTTGCATTTGAAGAACATTTACCTTTTAAATAAACTAAATAATCATTTAGTGATACACCAAGTGGACAGCTCAGAGTTTAAAGGGTCAAAGAGAGGACTTTCTGATCTATGTTGAAGAAGGTAATGAGAAATCTCTCTAAACTGTGCCTTTATTTTGGCACAATGAATGATATATTTGTTATATGATGCACTTCATATAATTTGATGTGCACAGTTAAAGTCTGATTATTAAGTGGTGAATGGTACATTGCTTCCTCAATTGGCTATTTTCTTTTTAATCCTTGAGTGCTCTTATAAATTGTCTAAAGTTGGTATATTTCTAGTTAAGCAGAAAATGGAGAATTCACAGAGGCCCATGCTTTTTATCTTACTTGAAACTCTGATTTCAAGTATCAAACTGATTTCAAGTATTTTTAAAAATCTCGTTTTACAGTACACTATGATTGATTTAATATCACTTGTAAATTGTCATCATTTAAAAAGACAATAGCTTTTATAGATTAAAAACACAACCTATCAAATGTTCCTATAATGTATATATTTTTTGCGCAGGGATATGCATTTTTTCACTGCAGTCGATTCTGACCCATCAGCAAGGTAAGAATACAGTATAGTAGAACACAGAAATACACACACACACACACACACACACACACACACACACACAAATGTCTGAGACCACACTGAAAATCTGGATTTTTTTCTCTTACATATTGAGATAAATTGGTTTTAGAATTTATTAATATTTAAAACAAAGAAAGCAAATGTTTAATATTTTGGATATTTATTTTTTTTTTAATTCTGCAACTGTAAACATTAAGAAACTCTGAATCTCTTGTAAATATTTTAAAGATTGTACTTTTTTTATTTATTTTTTTTTTTTATTGAAGTTGCAGTCAATAATACAATTTCTAATGAAAATTCTAAAATTAAATAATAAAAAAATGCAAAATAGAAACATTTTCCACTAGTGCTCTCACACTTTTGGCCCCGACTGTGTGTGTGTGTATGTGTGTGTGTATGCGTGCGTGTGCATGTGTGTGCGTGTGCGTGTGTCTGTGTGTACGTAAACAAACTATTAATGAAAATAAGATTTTGTGTAAGATAAATGAATGAATAAATATGTTCTCTTCTCCCCTCCAGTCGATGTGGCCTTAGGAGGAATAGCAGTACAATCTTCTTTACACTAACAATTATCCTGCTTACTTTGCTATCGATGACAACAGAGCATCTAACATGAATTTCAACTCGTGTGATTACGGCTACTCCTAACGCCATACAGACTTCATATAAATCCATAATGAACTTTTTCACACTATCTGTTGTTACCCAGATGAGGATGGGTTCCCTTCTGAGTCGGGTTCCTCTCAAGGATTCTTCCTCTTAAAACATCTTAGGGAGTTTTTCCTCGCCACCGTCGCCACTCAGTGGCTTGCTCAGTTGGGATAAATTCACACCTTTTAATATCTGTATATATATTATTACTCTCCGGCCGGCGCTCAAAAGTATTGGGACCCCGCACGGCCAGCTCTCAAAAGTACTGGCGACCTTGACGATCGGCTCTAAAAAGTATTGGCGAACTACACGGCCGGCTCTAACAGTGCTGGTGCCATATCTGTCCGGCTCTCGAAAGTATTGGCACCCTAAGCGGGCGGCTCTTGAATGTATTGGCGCCCTGTCCCGATTTCACCATGGCAAGCACCGCTCACATTTTCTTCAGGAAATGTACTGGTCTAGTTATAATTCTTCTTCTTCCACCTTCGTGCCATTTTACCTCTAAAGAAAATGTTAATATATTGAGATTTTCAGTCCCTAGTGATGTTCTGAGTAAGAAAATAACCATATCCGTGCTTGCTAATAACTGTGCTGAGTGAGAACCTGTTCTACACACAGATCACAGCTCAGCTGCGGTGTTTAGAGACGCAGAATAAAAGGAGCGCGCTGTAGTTACAACATCGAAGCACATCACACCACCGCCCAGCGCTTTACAGATTCATAACAAACTAATAACTGGAACTAATGAGCTCGGCTCGGTCCAGACTACTGTCCACCCTGTCCTCGATTTCAGAGGCTTTAAACTCAATCCAGCGCTCAGATCGATAACTATTTAGGAAGCCTGACTCTGCTATTTATAACCCAACTATCCGTTACATGGTGAAGCTAGTTACAGAAGTCGGTATAACACTAAATATTCACATGACATGACAACCACCAAAGCCTATTTAATATATTAACTTCATTTTATTAACTTATTGTACTTACTAATGTGCTGGATTGGTTAAAGTGTGTGCTAACTCTGGCTAGTAAAGTCCGCTAGCATAACAATTACTTTAATATTGTGATTCAATTATAAATAAAGTCTTAAATAAAGTTTCGCTGCATCTGGGCCAGGACGGCTTGCCATCATTGATGGAACAATGAATTCTGAATAATACCAGCAAATTCTAAAAGAAAATGTCAGGACATCTGTCCGTAAAATGAATCTCAAGAGAAAGTGGGCCATGCAGCAAGACAACGCTGGCCCAAATTTAGCCTATTATCCAAAAACACTTAAAATTCAATATAGAAGCAAATACTCACATCTGTGAACCCAGTTGGAGATAGAAAAAAAGACACCAGCCGTGAGTGAGAAGAAGCAAGGGTCCAGATTTATTGGTTCCGTTCCATCACACGAGATCCACACCAATGAGAATTCTCAGAAGTGATCTGACACCTGTATTTACACAGTAGATAACCAATATATTTCAGAAAGACTATGATATCAATACCAATAGGGTTAAAAAAGAGCTCATCTACATTACCATGATGTTTTCAAAAGAGGCTTATCAAATTTACCATTATGTTTTGAAAGAGGCCTTTCTGGATACCATTAGGATTGAAAGTGGGAGAGAGACAAAACAATTTAGAGAGACCTTGGTCTCATTATTATCTCGCGGGGGCAGCTTGACTCAACTACCCTTATAAATGGCTCCTCATGGTTTTCTCTTAAAATTAAGGCCTCCGTCGTCTGAGACAAGAATCTTCACCATCTGAATTATGAGTAAGTTTCTTTTACATTTTTCTGTATTTCTGGTTTATAATTTATTTTCATATTTGCTCTATATCTCTATTTTATATATAGTTATACTGCTTGCAAATTGTTTACTGTACTTCCTACTTCATAATATCATTATATTACCCTTCTAATATCCTACATATCCTACTACTCTTTATATTACCCTTATAACATCTTAATACTCCTTTTTATTATTCTTATAATGTTATAATGTTATGTGTGTGTGAGAGAGAGAGACAGAGAGTGTGTGTGTGTTATGTCTGTACGCCTGCCCTTGACTGTACGAGAGTGTGTGTGTTTGCACTCCTCAGCTCTTATACTTCTCTGTGACTAATAAACCATAGTGTGTTACTCTTTAAGATCTTAAAGTGTGAATCCAATTTGTCAATATCCACCTAATACCGCTTCTGTGTGTCTAGGTGCCCGTCGTCATTTTTTCTTCTCTCCTTTACTGGAGGGGCTGGATTTGGATCTGGACACTCACTATCAGCTCGCGCATCTCACTGCTGACATCATGGTGCTACTTAACATTCTTCACAGCACCCCCTCTGGAAATGGAAATGCGGGGTCCCCCTCTCTCAGATACAGAATTCACCCTGTGAATGTGTGTATTGACGCCTCTACACAGACAGACCCTCCCTCCAGCTTTCAGTCTAAGGATGATGTCACCTTCTCTGTTCTAGGCTCTGACCATTCTTCCCTCTTCTCACCTGTCAGTCCGCCGTACTCTCAGTGGTCTCCTTATTTCACCTTTGCTGACTATCCCATGTCCCCAGGACACACCCCATTTTCTTCCCCCTACCACTCTCCTCAAGATTACGCACCCACCAGTCCTGTGAATTTTCAATAAAATTACATATTACTCATACTAGGTCTCCCTCATGTTTATTTCATGTCATTTTTATCCACAACAACAACAACCCTAAGCACACAAGTCGTTCTACCAAAGAATGGTTAAAGAAGAATAAAGTCAATGTTTTGGAATGGCCAAGTCAAGGTCGTGACCTTAATCCAATAGAAATGCTGTGGAAGGACCTGAAGCAAGCAGCTCATGTGAGGAAACCCACCCACATCCTAGAGATGAAACTGTACTATAATGAGGGATGGGCTAAAATTCCTCCAAGCTGACGTGCAGGACTGATCAACAGTTACTGGAAATGTTTGTTTGCAGTTGTTGCTGCACACCGAGGTCACACCAGATACTGAAAGCAAAGGTTCACATACTTTTGCCACTCACAGGTATGCAATATTGGATCATTTTCATCAATAAATAAATGACCATGTGTAATATTTTTGTCTGGTTTCTTTAATTAGGTT
>NW_026521087.1:3093132-3170632 GCF_001660625.3 Ictalurus punctatus
AAACAGAACACACACACGCTGCTTGTATAATAGAAAACAGTTGACCTGTATTAAATGACTCAATGTTTTTAAGTCTGTTTTTACATGTTACGCTTCCGCCGGTGGATGGCGCTGTGTCGTCGAAGCGCAAAGACTCCTGCAGAGTGCGCGTGCACGAGACTCTGACCTATGGACACGCGCGGCTCGTTTGTTTTGATTTACTTCCTGTCCAGGTATTGGCTTATGTTCGAGGGTGTGTCTTTATTTCTCCAGGTGTCTATGCTTTAGATAATTATGTTGGTTATTTAACCCCTCGTGTGGCTGCGCACTTCGCGCAGTATTATAGTTTGTAACGTTAGTAGTGTTTAAGGAGTATAGCTTTAGCTCTGTGTTAGAATGCGTGTAGCATGCTAGCGGTCTCAGTTCCATGTTCTGTTTTCGAGTAATGCCTAGACTGTAGTTCCATGGTTGATCCAGCTAGTCCTGTTCAGCATAGACCGCGTTTCTTGTGTTCTGTTAGTTTGTTTATCAATAAAGACGGCGCTCCTGCGCTTACTTCCTGCTAACTGTCCTGTGTCGTTACATCATCACATTCCTGTCCAGTGAAGTGATTATTTGGTGATAATAATAATACATTTTATTATTATTATTGCAACATAGTACATGCGGTCATGCACATTAGGGTTAGTGTGCTACATGGGATACACAGTAGTCATTACAAAAGCCATTAATGTACTTTTTGAATTCTAAATGAATAGTTCAATTCATATTTTGCAGAAACTTAATTTATCTAATTCTAAAGCATCATTGCTATATTTTATTCTGTCAAACAGTGAGATGGCAATATTTTGATCGGTGTAGAAGGCCTCACTGGGACATTTGGCTTACATATTGGTAGACATATGCAAATTAAAAATATATATATACATGTAGGAAACACTTAAGAGACTTAATCTATATGTAACAAGAAAATGTAGGAATGGGATAAGCTGACTTAAACATCTAGTTATCTAGTTGGTGGCTGTGCTCAGGTGGTAGAGCAGGTTGTCTAATCGTAGGGTTGGAGGTTCGATTCCTGGCCCACATGACTCGAAGTGTCCTTGGGCAAGACACTGAACCCGAAGTTGCTCCTGATGTCAAGTTAGCACCTTGCATGGCAGCTCTGCTACCATTGGTGTGAGAATGGGTGAATGGGAAACACTGCTCAGGTTAAAAAGCACTATATAAGCGCAGACCATTAGTTATGTCAATAGTTGTGTAGGAAAGTTCCTCATATTCAGAGTAGGGCTAGGCAGGTGCTCAAGTTGCTATGATTTAATAAAGCAGCATGTCAGTTACATTTATGTTTTTAAATAAGAAGTCATTTACAGTGCATATACACTATAAAGAAAACAGTCACCCACTATTTATTTGATAGCACATTGTGCTATTCTGTGTGTCACATTTTTATTAAAGAGACCAGAGTGGGGCGCAAGGTGGCTTAGTGCTAAGCACGTTTGCCTCCCACCTCCAGGGTTGGGGGTTTGATTCCCACCACAACCCTGTGTGTGCGTAGTTTGCGTGTTCTCCCTGTGCTGCTCCCCCTGTCCAAAGACATGCATGGTAGGCTGATTGGCATGTCCAAAGTGTCTGTAGTGTATGAATGGGTGTGTGAATGTGTATGTGAGTGTGCCTTGCGATGGCCTGGTACCCTGTCCAGTGTGTACCCTGTCCTGTGCCCTATGATCTCTGGGATAGGCTCAAGGTTCCTGTATGATAGGAGATGTAGAAAATGGGGGTGGATGGAAACGAGAGTGAAATTTTATTATCCTGAGTATCCAGTTACACAAATGGAGAAGTGAGTTTAGATTTGGCTAAATAAATCATACAATCTAGAAACAAACAAGTGGGATATAATCAGTGGTTGATTTTAGACACAATCATTCCTGATATTATTAATAATTCTGCTGTTGGTTTGAGTTGAGCACTGACAATCAAACTAAAAGAAGATGAAGCTAGCATTTAGTGGTTTGGTTTTTTTTTTTGTTTGTTTGTTTTGTTTGTTTGTTTTTACAGTGGAGTGATGAGAAGAAATCCTCAGAGACTGATACAGTGTCCTCCCAGGAATCCAGGGCTAATCATAGGCTGAAGTGTTTCAGAGACATTCTGGACATTTTTTCTGTTTCTGAAAGCAGGACCTCGCACTCGCTGTGCAGTACTGGCCATTATCTTCTATGGAAAGTAGCTAAGGTTTGTCCAAAAAGTCGCTAGATATGTCGCTAGATGCTTTAAAAAAAAAAAAAAGTTGCTAAAGGGGTCTGAGAAGTGGACCGAAGCTGTCCCTGTTAAAATGAATGAGTGAACGGGAGGAGGAGGAGGGGCTGCAGCGGGGAGTCATATTTTGAGTGAAAGGATTGTATTCGTGTTCTTTTGAAAATAAACCCTTTAAAGTGATTGTTATTTTTTATTTATTGACGTTTTATCATTCAAGCACTTTTTAACCACTTTTTTAACATAAAAAAAGGCTATTTTCAAGGTTTTCCAGTACTTAAATTTCCAAATGCCAAATTCAAGCACCTTGTACAAACCCTGTGGTAATAATTTAAACCCAAACCTCACACATTTGATGTTTTTTCTTTCTTTTTGTTCTTTGAACACTTCTTCTTCTTCTTCCGCTTCTTCTTCTTGTTGTTTCAGATATATTTCTGCCACCTGTAAGTCAGAATGACAAAATTCTTGACTGTAATATCACTCAGGTAAAATAAATAAATCAATGAATTAATAAATAAGTAACAGTAAACTGATGTTCTGCAAATTTCATGGAACTATTAATAGACATTTTAGTGTATTTAATACAAATTATATCACACTGCTGTTGCACTCTGGAATCTGATAGGTCAGAAGGTCTGAAGGTTGCAATTCATATCTCAGGTTTATATTAATGTGCTCATTGTAATAAGTTATCCTTTCTATGATAGCAAATCATTCACAGAGACTTCTCTGGCAAACATTCCACATAATCAAAGTCTAATAATAAACAGATTTGTGCTGTACTACTTTAATAAAAACTTTTAGTCGTTGATATGGTGAAGCTATCTATAAGGAGGTGTTTATTTAAGATTTATGGAAAGAGACTCGGGCCACAGATTTCTCCAGATTCTGAATTTTTTCATGATATGATGTGCTGTAGATGATGAGATATTCATAGCCTTCACAATTTTACATCGAGGAGCATTATTCTGAAATTGTTCCACAAATTGTAGATGTAGTTTTTCGCAGATTGGTGTACAGAGGCCCATCTTTACTCCTGAAAGCCTCTCTAAGATACTCTTTTTATACCCAATCATGTTACTGACCTGTTGCCAGTTAACATAATTAGTAGTACAATGTTCCTCCAGCTATTTCTTTTTAGTAACACTTACTGTTCCAGCCTTCTGTTGCCCCGTCCAAATTATTTTGAGACGTGTTGCGCCCATAAATACAAAGTTACCTATTTTTTTCCTTTAAATGCTACATTTCCTCAGTTTACACATTTGATTTGTTTTTTATGTTCTACCGTGAATAACATATGGGTTTATGAGATTGCAAATCATTGCATTCTGTTTTTATTTACATTTTTCACAACGTCCCAACTTTTTTGGAATTGGGGTTGTAGTACTTCCTCCCATTACCCAGGAAAGTGAGATGTTGCTGTTTACAAATGTCAACATGTTTTTGATCATTATTGAGCATCACACCAAAAATTAATTAATGAGGACTGTCACCAAATTTCTGAAGCTAGGCCAAACATCCTAGCACTAGTTGGCAAAAGTTAGTTTAGCATTTTTTGCTATGTGCCAAATTAGGTCATACAAATGGAGCAGAGCTAAGATCAGATAGCTGTTTATGAGGAACTGTATGTCTGATCAAGCTGAAATTTGAAATGGTAGATATACCGTATGTGCTAATCTATAATAGATTCTCATGATGACTTAATTACTGAAAAAAAATGCCTGTGTTTCATGTCTGACCTCTGACCTCTGTGATTGCCAACAAGGGTTTTTAAACCAAGTACTAAGTCATGTTTTGCAGAGGGGTCAAATACTTATTTCCCTCATTAAAATGCAAATCAATTTATAAAATTTTTGACGTGTTTTTCTGGATTTTTTTGTTGTTATTCTGTCTCTCACTGTTCAAATAAATCTACCATTAAAGTTATAGACTGATCATTTCTTTGTCAGTGGGCAAATGTACAAAATCAGCAGGGGATCAAATACTTTTTTCCCTCACTGTATATGAAATTGTGAACTGGATATAAAAGTGTAACCTGGAACCCCATAGACTTCCACTTCACAGAGCGTGAGAGCCTGGATAACATTGGGAATGATGATGTTCACATAACGACCCCTCATGTTGCAGGTGTAATTTGCAGAGGCACCAGCAGGGATGCTAGAGATAACAACACATCTGCAGGGGGAGAGAGAGAGAGACTTTGACTTTTAAAATATAATTTATTCTACAATTAAAAAACCTTAACATACAGAACACATTGTTTTAACAAAAATTACCAATTGAAAAAGAGATTCTCGCCTCTTATAAGTCATTATTTTGTCTGGCATGTCGCTCGGTTGTTTGAAGATTAGACGGTCTGACATGTCCTAGTTCTCCGCACAAAAAACACAGCATATGATCCGAACTAATAAAGATTGTGTAATGTTTGCCTTCATTAGTCAGCTTTACAGCCAGATTGAGCGGATCCTGTTGTTGATTCAGAATCATGTTCGTAAATCGCCGAAACGACACAACGTGCTTGATATCCGGATTTTTCAGACCGAGTGGAATCAGGTCGTGTCATTAATCGTGAGTCCGCATTTAACCAGGTCATCTACCATCTGAACCTCAGCGAGAAAAACAACAACAGCTTTATTCATCCTACAAGCTGACTGGATATTTGACCACCGACCTGTTCACTGACTGCAACCAGCACATCTTCCACAGATACGGAGTCATCAGGTGTACATTTAAATCCATGTCTCAGAGTCAAGCGTGAGAAATCTCCCCTTCACCCCATTTGTCAAAGTTTTCCGACCGAAGTCGGCGCTCAAAGAAGTTTTATGTCTAAGATTAATCTTTTTTTTTTTTTTTACATGAATTTTAAAAAAGAACTAAGAAATTGATTAAAAGTAACAAACTCTCAAAAGTGTGCCGCAAAACTCTCGACTCCTCCCACTACCCACAATCCTGAGAGAGAGAGAGAGAGAGAGAGAGAGAGAGAGAGATAGCAAGAGAGAGAGACAGAGCGAGAGAGACTTTCTTTTTACTTTAAGACACCTTTAATGTATTCAATTTTGGTATATTTACATAACTACATTTTTAAAATAATTATTTTCATTTTTTAAAAAGAAGAAGAGAGAAGAACCCCCTCAGACCCCCCACCCCCACCCTCAACCCAGAAAACCCCAACCCTTTCAGTTCTACTACAAGTCCATTGTAGTCATATAGTGTGCAAATGTCCACAGTGCTATTCATATTATAGCTTTTCTTGCGGCTGATGTCCATTTTCTCAGTCTGAACCGTCTCCGTGGTGACAGCACGCCCAGGTTTTCAGTTTTTATTGCTTTTTGTGCAGATTGAATTATTTTTTTTCCCTGCCCGAGAAGTAGTTAGTTAGCAAGACATAACGATTTCCTTTTGTTAAGTCTAGAAAACAGTTTAACTGTTCTGTGGTGTACAGTTCTTCAGGTTGTTCTGAAAAGTTTGAAGTAGGTGGGTTACCTTATCCTGCTTCATTCACCTCCTTAAACCCTGCCTCTGATGCCCATATCCCCAATCTGAAGCGTCTCGTTGGTGACAGCACGCCCAGATTCTCACCTGTTGTTGTGTGCTCCACAGATTTTATGAATTTTTTTCTATCCGGAAAGTAGTTTGTTAGTACGACATCATCTTGTCCTAAAATCTGCTCCAAGAACCAGGTTAACTGTTCTATGGTGTAAAATTATCCTGGCTGTTCGACCACATCCTCCTCCATGTCTGTGAGGGGTTCTCCTCCTGTAGCTCCTGCGCTGCGGTCTGGTTCTCCTGCATCACAACACTATGTTGTGGCTGTTTGGAAAACATAAAGGTAGTCGCTTTTAAACACTCTGTGTCTACTACTTTTATCTCTCTCATAGTACATTTACATTTATTCATTTAACAGAGTGTTAGAGGACCTGTAGACTGCACAAATACTAAGGACATTACAATTTATCATTTCACTTACAATTAAGTTCTACTAAAGCAATGAATTTGGGGCATGTTCTCAATAGTGATATGACCAATAGTGGACTCGTGTATAGGCTACACCTGCTAATACATTTGATGGACTATTTTGCACTACTACACATAGCTAATGCTAGTCATATTTAGCAGTGTAATTTGAATATCTACTCTTTAGTTTACTGTAGCAGTGGATAAGAAGGAAAAAATGTCATTTGACAAATCTGCTCATCTAGAGAGGGCTTTTCATTTGTGCTATAGGAAAGATAAGCATGATTACATTTCTGCTTATTCATGTAAACCTCAACTACATTGTGTAATCTAATTTCATGTATTGATACATTTTTTATTTTATTTTTAAAATCTTTTGTCATTCGCACACGTAGCCTTCTAGCTCCACAGCCTTTGGACTGTGGATAGTAGATAAAAGTAGTAGACACAGTGTGCAATATGTGCAATGTTCAGTAGGTCATGTAATAATAATAATGAGTCTTTATTGATCACATATACATTACAGCACAGTGAAATTCTTTTCTCTGCATATCCCAGGTTGTTAGGAAGTTGGGGTCAGAGCACAGGGTCAGCCATGATACAGCGCCCCTGGAGTAGAGAGGGTTAAGGGGCTTGCTCAAGGCCCAACAGTGGCAGTGCTGCCCCCATCTTGAATCATATTACCGTAAATACTTAAATGTGCAGTCATTTGTTTCTTTTTTTCACTTTTTTATTAAATTCCTGCTTATTCAGGCTCAGAGTCATGTAGGCTGCATTGAATTTTTTCAATTCCCTCATCTCTTTCTCAGCGACTTTATCACTAGCACGTTGCACTGCTTTCACGATTGGGGTTGCACGAGGGGCAGACATAACAATGACACAATCCCTGGCGTTCTCATGTTTTTTACTGTCAGCATGTCACAAAAGGTGCATTACATTTTCCCTTTGTCATAACGTAACCAGGCGAACTCTTGTAGCCAAGCTGATTTAAACTGTCTTGTCGGGATGAGAGCTGCAGAGACGGGAGAAGACTCAACTCGCTGCGCTTGCCTGTCATCATCTATAAAAGATTGCACATCGATTGAAAAGGGCTGGGATGACTCAAATGTCACTTGGGAACTTTCACTGGTCGAGTTGGTCTCAACATCGTCGGTATCTGATGTAGAGGGGGCAGGGTTTGGACAGGCAGGGGATGAGGAAAAAGTCTGATATATTTCTTCTCAGCTGACTAACGTTAGTTAACTACGCAGTTAGCTAGCCTACATATAACGGATAAATTCACATTCTAACAAACTAAACCACATCAAACTAAATTAAACACCTTTAATAAAAAGGCTCAGGCAGGGTTAGGTTAGGGGATGACTCAACCCAACACTCAACCCAACCCAACCCAACACCTCCCACTTGGTGTGGGAGGTGGCACAGGCACAAAACCTTGTCCTTCAATGTATTTAACATTCTATGAGAAAATATCAGTTGTATAAAAAAAATGGAAAAGAAATTATATATATTTTTTAATCTATATATTGTGTTAAAAATGAATTCTGCCACTTAAAAAAAAAAATGAATTTTCATGAATCTCATGAAAATGAATCACATGAAAATATATCACTTGAATATGAATCTCATGAAAATGAATCATACATAAATTAATCACATGTAAATGAACCATATGAAAATGAATAAATAAATTAAAGACTTTTTAAAAAATCTGCCCAAATGTAAGACGATTTAGGTGAGGTTAATTATTGGGGGTTGAAGGATCAGTTTAGAGAACATATTATTTGTTTCTGATGGTTAAGTTCAGGGTTAGGGTTGGCCCCTAAGTTTCAACATTGGAAAAAGGAGTTTTTATTGGTTAAAAATTAGGTGATTAGAGTTTATTGTTTGGGTAAGCCCCTAGATTTCAAGATAAAAAATGGTTTTAATGGTTGGAATAGAAGTTCTAATTGGGTTTAAGGGTACTGGATCTATGTTCCCCTATTGTCCAACTTGTACAGATGAAATTTAATCTGGCCCAAATTTAGGGCCGAACCAGGAAAAAGTTCCATTAATTTTGTCCATGTTCCCTCTCAGATCCTTCTTCCTATTGATTACTCCCCTCTCGCCTGAGAAGAAATGCCTTTCTCTCTATTAATATATACCCCCACACACATTTATATATAATATTATATTATATTTATATTTTTGTGTCACGATATGGAGATTGAGATGGATGCAAGTGCAGATTTTTCAAGTTTAATAAAGAACTAAACAAAATACAAAAGACACTGACATTGGGGCAAATCACTGTGGCAAAGACTAAACATAAACCAAAGAGAAAAACACAGCACCAGGGACAAAGGTAAAGAAAGACAAATGTGAGACAAAGAGTGCAGTGAAAACTGTGGCTAAATATACAAGTGCTTACCAGGAATGTGATCCAGGTGCAGGTGGTCATGTGATTGTGATGCAGTGGCTGCTGGGAACTGTAGTTCAGATTTCCTTCTCTGATTACATGACATAATGGTGTAATATGTGGTAATGTACGGGTATTACTCTGTGCGCGTGTGTGTGTTTATACAGAGGCTGAATGTGTTGGCCACTCTTGGGTAACTTACCCAAAATACATCAGAGCATCATCACAGCTCTCATTACTGTGGATGTCCACGCCAGAGACATCGTCACGGAGCTCGTCAATGAAAGGGTACAGATGGCTACACACCTTCTCTTCAGAGCAAAGGGAATCATGGGTGTGGTCAGATCTGATTGGTCAGAAGCTGTTAATAAATCTTTTAAAAATAACTGCAGCTCTGACAGCAGTGCATATGCAAATAAGTTCCCAGGTTTATACAGTATGAACACACTCATTATAAACTATCCACGCTATATCGTTAGTGAGAATGCCCAATTCGTATACAATGAGATCGTATATACATCACGTCTTTGTGTATGTGTTCACGTAGGTGGACTCGAGCAGTAACTTTGAGTGGCAGAAGCAGCTGTGCTAATACTGGGACGTGGATCTGGATAAGTGTGTGGCCAGAATGGCTCTGTATCAGTACATCTACGGATATGAGTACCCGGGAGCCTGCCTGCGTCTGGTCATCATCCCGCTCACAGTAAAGACGTGTTAACAATACGTTAAGAATTCATAATGCATAATGTAGTGTAGTGCATGTTATTATAATAATATTTATTTAAATACTATGCGTAATGCATTAAGGAGGCTTTATAACATGCTTCGAATGCGTTTATCGCATTATAGGCGTGTGAAAGAGTGAAGTCTTAAAGATACGTTCGTGTGTGACCTTTCCATCAGGAACATGTTTAATGTAAAAAAAAATCTTTTTGGAAATTACATGCTTGTGCTTGTTTGTGATGGTTTTTAGGACCGATGCTACCTGTGTCTGATGGGTAACACCTCGAATAACGTGTGTAGAAGGTGTGAGCTTGATCCTTTCACCGTTAGCCAGACAGAGCGTCTTGTTGATGTCCAACACGGCGGTGATTTTCTCAATCCACAGGCACGTCCACAGGTACGTCACTCACCACCCACTTGTGCGTGTCGGCGATGTCACTGCCGAGGGACGGTTTGATGGCACTACACTACAGTGTGAGAGGGTCGCCTTCACCATACAGCTCGTCCAAGCTTACTGACTGTGGGTTGAGCACGTCGGTCTCGATGGGCTTGTAGAAGGGATTCACCTCGCAGCCCTCTGTCTCGTGGAGGGTGCGCAGTGCGTCAGCGAGGGCACGGTACGCTGTGGTCTAACCGCCTCTTGTAGGGCACACCAGCAAGACGCCCTGGTGCACCAGCATGGTCTCATACAGCTGGATCACATTGGCGGTCATGCTGGAGAAGGGCTGCAGGGAGCGGGTGCATAGAGCTGCCTCGATGTTCGACTGAAACGCGCCGTAGTCATGCTCGGGGACGCCCACACCAGGAAAGAGGTCCGACAGAATACCGCTAAACGCACACAAGAAAGATTGGATTGATTCGATTGACACTAGGTTCAAGATTTTCAGATTATGGATGTTCAGATGTTCCAGGATTCTTTACTTTTCATCTAGTATAACATTACAAGGTGCTAATGTTATATACTTTAAATGTTTTTAAAAAAAAAAGTTATATAGTATATGATTACAGCTTTTTAGTTGCAAAGAATTTGCAAATGTCAGTTAATTGTATTTCCTAATTTGTCCTGGAATTTCCTCCTAGTGCCTGATTCCAGGGATCCTGTGATAATGACCTTTGATAGTAAAGAAATATTTGGAGTAAATGTAAACTTTGGTGTTCTTTACTATTTATCAGTTTATTTTATTTTAAGTTCTGCATCATCCTTGAGTAACTTGGATTGAAGCGGCCTCCAGGTTGTCCCGGAGCTCAGTCTTGCCTGCGTAGCCTGGGTTCATCGTGATTAATGCAGCTTCCTACAAATGGAAGCAGGGGAAATGATAACGATTCAAACCCTTGCTAATATTCTGAAATCGATTGCAACACTGAGTGAGTCTGTTCCAAGAATCGATTCAGCACAAATCTCGAATTAAAGGTTAGGGGAACAACCCACAATATTAAGTACATACTATCATTATCATGATTAACAGGGCGATTCCTAATATCTGGTGTCAATTCGTAGATACCAGGTAATGGGAATAGAGTCGATTCAAAGGAATCAAGCTTTGGAGTCGACTCTATAGTCATTGGGAACATGGAGTCAACTCCAAAGCTTGATTGTGGGGGAAGCATGACTGAAGAACCTTGATTTCTCAGTTTGGGAACAATCCCAAAGAAATAGTCAGGAGACGCAGAGTGTTTGGCATCGTTGTGACAAACGCTGAATCTCACAGCTTTTTTTTTAGTTTTTAATTACTCAACAACTAAGACACAAACCCCTCGTTTATTCCTTCACTTTCATCTTTCACTACTTTTTTTATTTTACATTTTGTTCTGATTCTTTCCCCCTGAATGTCTGGCTAGAACTTTCTGGAACTGGGAGCTAATGCTAAATTTAATGTTCTGTTAGAAAAGACAGCTTGATGTGTGGTTTCATTAAATTAATTCAATTTAAATATCTTGTCTTTCTAAGAAAAACTGCTGATTAAGCAATGCACTATACCATATTCATGAGAAAGTAGAATTTTGTATTTGTTATTTGACGTTTGTGTAAATTCAATACGTCGTTTTCAGCTAGTGATTAAAGAATTGGTTCATGAGTCATCTTTGTCAGATATGCTGGTGGCGCTTTCTGATTTTAGTCATTTAACCATTCAAAAGAGTTATTTGTGTGTGGAACAGTTTTGCATTGCACCCGCGAATACCTGCAACCTGGAATGGAAAATAAGATTTATTTTGTTCCAACACTTTTGTTGTTGTTGTTGTTGTTGTTGCTCCAAAACTGAAAAGTGTTACAATGGAAGCAGAAGTAAGTGTAGCTTCTTAAATTGTGTAGTGCAACGCAATGTTTTTCAATCTTTTTTGAGCCATGTCTCTAGACTCATCAGGTTGCAACGCAAATTTCCTACTGATACGTATCTTTTCCAAAACATGGCTTTCGATGTCTGTAGACATGTCATCAGTACGTCTGGCGATTGTGTTATCTGAGAGCGGGAGTTTAGATATGTCTTTAACCGCGTCAGGGCCGAGCATCTCGTTGACAGTGTCTTTGCAGGCAGGTAGTATTAACGTCTCTGCCACAGTGTGGAACTTTTTTCATTTAGCTACAAGTTCAGCAACTAGCTTTGAGGGCTTTGTAATTTACCTTTGTGGTTTTTCTCATTAATGTTGCCTGTTTCGGTGTTTTCACGCAGGCAAACAAAATAGTCCATCGGCTTGTTTTGAAGCGACGGGTGTTTCGCTTGGAGATAGCGTTTAAGCTTTCTTGGCACTATGGTGCTATTGGATTGCTTCTCGCCACACACCAAGCATAATGGAGTCGGGGTCATCTCATCGCTGGTGAAAGTAAATCCTAACGAAAGATAACTTTCGCTGTATTGCCTCGAGCTCACCGTCTTTGCTTTCTCTTTACCATCACTCATACTAGGCCCTTCACCTGGGTCACAATCTTGTCCAGGGCCCAGTTCAGAGTTTGCATGTTTCCTTTTTAAAAACTTCTCCATCACTGCCACCACGAACTGTCGCATGCATCACTAATTCTCTTGTCTCTAAGAAGGTAGGAGGCAATTACCTGCTGCCACCCGGACGAATATTACATTACTCTGCTAGTCACTAAATTACAGCACAGACACTCAACAATGGCTTATTATTTGCAGATAATAATGAATACATTTTAATAAAAAAGAATTTTAAGACTAAGTGAAATTGGACAATTTCTCAAGGCACGCCTGACGATCTCTCACGACACACTAGTGTGCCACGGCACAGTGGTTGAAAATCACTGCTCTACGGTATGTAGACTGTATTACATGCATGTTGAGCAGAGAGGAGATATTATAATATTATACAGTATCTAGAAATATAGTGTGTGACTGATGCTGAAATAAGGAAGAGCATTGGACATAAGCATTGGTGGTTCAGTGGTAGAATTCTTGCTTGCCACGTGGGAGGCCTGGGTTCAATTCCCGGTCAATGTAGAAGTGAATTTTGAAAGTTAAGCCTTCACCAAAAAGAACATTACTTTCAGCCTTATCATTTCTGCCCAAACTAGACCAACTCCATGCTGCTGAAATATACAAGAGACTTAGGATGTTCCTTTTCTATTTTGAAACCAAACTGTTTAATCAGAACAATACTTAATGAAAAGCACACTCTGCATTGTCCTTAATCCTTTAAGATAAGCATTGGTGGTTCAGTGGTCAAATTCTAACCTACCACACGTAATTCTCACCTGCCATGCGGGGGCCGGTCACACGTAGGTGTAGAGCGCTGACTAGCCAATAGAAAGCGAGGAAAATCCAGGAGGAGGGTCGGACGAACCTAACGTAAAAACATCCGTTCAAATATTTATATTATTTTATCTGTTACATATTGTATCTATGTAATTTTTTAAAAGCGCCATTGTCAACATTTACTATTCCGATACTCTTTCAGTGTGTAAAATTAACTGTTAAAGAAGAATGTGAAATTAACAGTTGGTCAAAATTAAAATAACTATCTAAATAATATATGCAGGGTGTGTTACAGTATAGTAAGTTATTGAAAATGTATTCCAAATAAGGAGTAAGATTTTAAAACATTTACAAATACAAGCTAGATAAAACATATTTACAAATACACAGGACAATTTTGTTTTGTTTTTTTAAATACAATGTTGTCTATACACAATTCCACAATGGTTGGTAGAGAGAGAGAGAGAGAGAGAGAGAGAGAGAGAGAGAGAGAGAGAGAGCGAGCGCAGAAAAAGTAGAATGAGATTCATGGACAACACAGGATTACACAGGATTTGTAACTATTTACCAAAATCCAACCTTGAGCTTGGCTTGCAATCAGACATGTCATGCACAGACCATAAATACTGTGTTTCACAACAATGTTATTTTCTCTTTTCAACAATCCACCTCTGCCTCTCAGCCTCATAGAATGAGGACTGCTGAAACTCTGCCCATGTCGTCTCTGCATTCATTCCCTGTGCCTGATACAGGGAGAGCACTTTAGAAGGACAGTAAATGTATTTGCCTGCCGCTCCAGGGAAACCAGTGTGGATATGAGGGCTATTGGGTCCTTGTTTTAGTGGCTGGTGGCAGAACCTGCACAGATGACCAGAAGGCCCTCTGCAGAGTATGCCTCAAAGACTTTCCTGGAGCAGTAGAAGTATTTAACATCACCAGCCTGCTAAAAGAAATGTACAGAGGAGCCATCACCCATGTAACGAGAATTTGGCTGACCACAAGCTAAACAGGATCTAATTTGTTTTTTTGGTGTCTTCTCAACTGCTGCCTGTGTCAGAGGTACGTCTTCAGGAACACCACTAGCAGGTGGATTGAACAGAGCGGGAGGCTGTATTGTTCCTGACCACATCTTCTCTTTGAGGTGTTGACTTCTCTTGCAAAGAAGGATTGTCTTTAATGCTTCTTGCCTCTTCAGATGAGCCCCGAAGTAAATCACCTGATGGGCCTCTCCTGAAGGACACATTGATTCTCCCAGGGATTTTTTTTTTCCTTCATGCTGATGGCCTGAATAGTACCCATAGATATGAACAATTAACATAAATAAATATATAAAAAGAGTTTACTTAGTTATGCATTATGTTTTGTAAAGTAAAATTATGGTAACTGATTCTTTTAAAATAACTTGACAGGTTTCATATTAGAGTAAAAGATCAATGACCCAAAATTTAATTATACAACTATTGAAAAGATACACATCTACTCTAATATATTCTAACTTAATCTAACATAATTGTGTGATCTGCTCACTTGTTACCAAAAGACTTTATTTTAAGTGTGTTTGACTACTGAACAAACAACAGACACTGAACAGTAGACAATAGAAATTTCACTCGGCATACAATCGTATAATGATATTCCTGAATTGACCCTACATATATAGTTTAAACCATTCAAATGATATTCATAATATACCGATGCTTTTGAGTAAATAAGCAATTTTGTTATTTATATGTCGCTTTGGTTAAAAGCGTCTGCTAAATGAATAAATGTAAATGTAATTGTATAGTTCACTTTACCTGCCGCCTAAGAGCGCTTTTTATTCTCAGGTAAAATGATGAATGTTAATCGCTGTTTGGGGAAAAAAGAAATAAATAAAAAGAGATGAAAGCCGAAAAAATAAAGCCAATAAAGTATTAACCGGTTCACGCGGTAGCGGAGGCAATTCAAAATGTAGATCTTCAAAAAAAAAAAAAAAAAAGAAAACACCAAGCTTCGGAACAGCGCCATGGAATCAACATGTGGTGAAAAATATTGCATCCATAGTGATAAGGACTACCACTGAGAATTAACTGGAGAAATTAAGGAAAGTTGAGCATAACTACTTTCCACTCTGGGAAAGGTAAGCAGAACTACTTTCAGCTAACTACCCTGGCAGCAGTGGGATTTGAACCCACACCCCCAAAGAGACTGGAGCCTAAAGCCAGCACCTTGGACCACTCAGCCACACTACCCCAGGCTGGACAACAAGAAATCTGGCATGGGCGTGACAAATGGGCTGTTGTGAGACTCAAGTGCCTTTCACTTAACCAGCTCTGCCGGGGACATCTAACCATTTGCAGCTGAAGACAGAGCTAAGGCGTGGTCTTTTGGACGTGATTCGTCTAGGCTTAAGACCCCATGGTCCACGGTCACATCGGTAGTGTTTGCGGAAGAGCTCTTCTGCTATGACCTTACATCCCACTTACGGTGGTGCTTGAAGGTTTGTGAACCCTTTAGAACTTTCTATACATCTTCATTACCAGGACCTAAAACATCATAAGATTTTCACACAAGTATTAAAAGTAGATAAAGAGAACCTAATTAAAGAAACCAGACAAAAATATTACACATGGTCATTTATTTATTGATGAAAATGATCCAATATTGCATACCTGTGAGTGGCAAAAGTATGTGAACCTTTGCTTTCAGTATCTGGTGTGACCTCGGTGTGCAGCAACAACTGCAAACAAACGTTTCCGGTAACTGTTGATCAGTCCTGCATGTCAGCTTGGAGGAATTTTAGCCCATCCCTCATTACAGTACAGTTTCATCTCTAGGATGTGGGTGGGTTTCCTCACATGAGCTGCTTGCTTCAGGTCCTTCCACAGCATTTCTATTGGATTAAGGTCAGGACCTTGACTTGGCCATTCCAAAACATTGACTTTATTCTTCTTTAACCATTCTTTGGTAGAACGACTTGTGTGCTTAGGGTTGCTGTCTTGCTGCACGGCCTACTTTCTCTTGAGATCCAGTTTACGGACAGATGTCCTGACATTTTCTTTTAGAATTTGCTGGCATTATTCAGAGTTCATTGTTTCATCAATGATGTCAAGCCGTCCTGGCCCATATGCAGCGAAACAGGCCCAAACTGTAATGCTACCACCACCATTTTTCAGAAATGGGATACGGGTCTTATGCTGGAATGCAGTGTTTTCCTTCCCCCAAACATAACCCTTCTCATTTAAACCAAAAAGTTCTAGTTTGGTCTCACCTGTCCACAAAATGTTTTTTTGAGTAGCCTTGTGTCTTGTCCATGTGATCTTTAGCAAACTGCATGCAGGAAGCAATGTTCTTTATAGAAAGCAGTGGCTTTCTCCTTGCAATCCTGCCATGCACACCATTGTTGTTCAGTGTACTCATTATGGTGGACTCATGAACATTAACATTTGCCAATGCCAGAGAATCCTTTAGTTGCTTAGAAGTTACCCTGGGATCCGTTGTGACCTCGTGGACAATTACATGTCTTGCTCTTGGAGTGATCTTTGTTGGTTGACCACACCTGGGGAGGGTAACCATGCTCGTGAATTTCCTTCATTTGTACACAACCTGTCTGACTGTGGATTGGTGGAGTCCAAACACTTTAGAGATATTTTTTTGAACTTTTCCAGCCTGATGAGCATCAACAACTCTTTTTCTGAGATCCTCACAAACTTCCTTTTTTCATACCATGATACACTTCCACAAACATGTGTTGTGAAGATCAGACATTGATAAATCCCTGTTCTTCAAATAAGACAGGGTGCTCACTCATACCTGATTGTCATCCCGTTGATTGAAAACACCTGACCCTAATTTCCCCTTCAGAATAACTGCTCATGCAGCCGCCAACAATGTCTGCACCATGCACGCTTCCTTTACAGAATGCGCTTAAGCAAGGTCTTTACAAGAAAAATAGGATCCAAACCCACATGGGCTGTGCACAGCGGATTGGCAGTTCATCACCTTAACCTCTTGCTGACATAGCTCACGCGTATGAAATTACATCCCGGTGTGTGGAGCAATAAAGAGGTTTCGGTGCAGGTTCTTTGCCCCTGTCGTCTGGACTGTGGAATGCGTTCTGCGTTGATGGACCTCCAGAGACGCCAGAGCCTTACAGCAGCTATGGCCAAAAAGCATTGAAATACAGCTCACGGTCACGGTTGCAAAACACATATGGGGACCTGTACAAAGCTTCCCGTTTGTAGGCGTGAGACAGACTGCACAAAGCCAGATATTGCTGGAAAGAGGAGGCAAAGTAACAAGTTTGCGATGAGGATGGGATTCGAACCCACGCGTGCAGAGCACAACGGATTAGCAGTCCATCGCCTTAACCTCTCGGCCACCTCATCCGAGGCCTGCTGCTTTTAACGAAAACTATGCAAATGAGGGTTTAATGTTCACTGACTAGATGACTGCTTCTCAAATAGATTTTATTCAAGTCTTGAGGTATGAGCTGTGCCGTCATATAAACTGAAGGGTGACGATGCGGCGAGACGGCCCAAAGGTCTCACAGAACAGGACAATTCCATAGTTGAGCCATCGCAATGCAATCCAATCCTTGGGCGGCTAGGTACCGACTACCTATGGACTGCCCATCTCAGCGAGTTAAATTTCTTTGGAAAATGTAACTTTTACCCGTGACCTGAGAAGGATTACGTGGTATAGAAGATGGATGGATGGAAATGTAACTTTTATCCTTACCTGGATATACACAACGACTGTGGAAAAGGGGGGCATGAATTGGGATGTTTGTGAGGCAGCATGCTGTGGCCAAAAAGCGTTGAAATACAGCTCATGGTTGCAAAACACATAGCCACAGTGCTAGCTTTTCAAATTTCTCCATCTCTCTCAAGGATATTCAGCTGGCCTGCCGTATTCGCGGAGAATGCGCTTAAACGACGACTCCGTCTAATATACACAAAGGCTCTTTTAAGAGTCACTTCATCGTCTCAGAAAACAGCTAATTTTATTTCTTGGGCTTTTTGAATATTTAGATAAGAGAAGGGGACGGACACACACACACACACACACACACACACACACACACACACACACACACACACACACATACATATATATATATATATATATATATATATATATATATATATATATATATATATATATATATATAAATGCTTTATATTTCTATCAACATATAGAAATGTTTATTATTCGTTATTAATGAGTGAACTTTATTATGATAAATATACTGCTATGTATATTACATAATTACATAATGTTTTTTGTTTTTTATAGATGATGATGAACAGTGCAGAAAAGCCGTGTATTGTCCTTAGGTGAAAACTAGACAATGCACAGTAATAACGCCGATGAGCTGTGTCTGTGTACTGTAGCCCAAATCTGCCTTCTGTTCCAGGCGGCGTTGTGTCTTGTGCTGGATGGAGCTTGACTGCCCTCGTGTGTCCAGTTTAAATATTAGAACGTGGTATGGAGAGAAAAGACATTATATATATATATATATATATATATATATATATATATATATATATGTATATATGTATATATATGTATATGTGTGTGTGTGTGTGTGTGTGTGTAAATGATGTAAAAGGCTTTCTATCAACATTAGAAAAAGGTTAGTTATTGATTTTGTATTTATAGTATAAATATAGTGCTATGAATATTACATAATGTTTGTTTTTATAGAAGAGCCGTTAATTGTGGCTATGTCCGAACAATACAATGCACAGTAATGAGCTGTGTCTGTAAAATAGCCCAAACCTACCTTCTGCTTCAGGTGGCGTTGTGTTGTGCTGGATGGAGCTTGACTGCCCTCGTGTGTCCAACCTTGGGAACGGCAATTTCCCAGCAGCGGTATTCTGTCATAAGAGTACATTTGTAGTTAGGCCCGAGTAGGGTAAGAAATATTACATGCTTTATATTACTGTGTCCCCTTTTTAACGCATTCATGATCATTATTGTATACATTACAAAGATAAAGGTAATGTTCTTCCCTATTTGTGGATATTCTCGAAGTGAAATAGATGAGGCCACCTAGGGAACACTAAGTTATCTAGGAGCAGTGATGAGAATGACATGTCTAATAACATTAGAAATACATTAATAATGTTATTATAATAGAAATCAAGGTGTGCACTTTAACATTATAAAATATACATACACAGCAAAATCAACAGAAACAAATCCACTCTATTGGAGTTTCATTTCAACACTTTTAAAGTGTCCGGAGGGGTCCACACTCCACAGTGTCATTTAAACACTTTAATAGAGTTCACATCAACTCTTTGTATAGTTGAAATTGAACACTACTCAAGTGTTAGTTTCTCAACACCAGTGTGTAGTGTTAGAAATTAATTCTCATAGGAGTAATTCATTAAATCTCATAGTGTTAATTGCATACTATTAAATGAGTTGCCTCTAACACTATAAAGTGTTAATATGCTACTGCACAATTAAAATAACATTCAAATGATTACAAATCTAAAAGGCAAATAAAGGAAAAAAAACAGTTGGTTGCTTTATAATAGTTTTCTTTTTTTCAAGGGCGTTAACATTACTGACCCCTCAGGTCAAGGCTTTCTAAATATAACAATTGGGCACTATGTACTCTCTTTGATTATTCTCATTAGAGCACTGCTGATCAAATGGCCTAAAGTGTGTCAGTTCATTCACAGAGATGACAGAAAACTCATCCATTTGGTTATCTCCTTTACAGTATGCATTGAAGTGGTCATCATAGTACATCGTTTTTACATTGCAGGAAATAATGAAAGCACTCTCTTCATATATTATTATATCACAGATCTTTTTGAACACAGGGAGATCATAGGTACATCCAGTGCATATGAACACACCAACCTGATACTCAGTACCATAATGTCTGACCCACTTTGTACTTGTAACACTCAAACAGGCTTCTAAATATAATGTCTGACTGAGTTCTTCCCCACCTTGCAAGTTACAGATGGTTTTTGATGTAGGACCAAATTCAAACCTTCTAAAACAATCATTTTCACAGTTAAATGCCAATTGACGTTGATGTTGCTTTACTAATGATTTAATGAGATTCTTGAAATTTTTGCCACATCTTTTGAAAATATGGTGCTTAGCTTCAAATCGCATTCACCACATATGGATAAGAGGGCCATTTTTTTAATGCATCTCAGATAGTGCATCATCAAGTGGTGCTTGGGAATCGACGTCTTGTCAGGAATCAATTCTTTGAATAGAGTATGGTGATCACAGATCAGATGTTTTAAGTAACATATCATCCCATCAGTTATGGTGTAGGAGAACACTATATTGACAATCTGTATCAAAAGTAGGAAAAAGTTCCAGTGATTGTTATTCCTTTCAATGACCACCAAATATCAGTGGAGTGTTGTGCAGAAGACACCATGACTGTATGGCATTCAAACGCAGGTGTTTGCCCTTATCATCCATTTTTAACCCACTTGGTTTGTTTTTACGGTCTGTGTAACCATAATTAAAGCTGTGCATCCTGTTTAACAAGGTACTCAAAAACCAGTTTAAGTTCATACTGTACCACACCCTCTAGCAGATCACGCATGATGTCAACAGCATAGTTATCAGTACAATGGAAATACTCTAATGAATTGAGCGCACATGACTTTTTGACACCATATATTGACCGCAGTTCAGGATTTTCATTTAGTGCCTTACAATGTTCAGTATGAACCTCTTTGGAACGAAAAATTAACCCAGGATGATCTTCAGTGAATATAGATTGAACTTCTTCCTTACTAATTAAACAAAGCCTACAGAAATTAGTTGCACTGTAAGATTCCCAGCAAGCCATTTAAAGCCAAATTATCTCCTGTTACTTGAATTACTGAGCCAAACAATGGTTGTTCAAAACAAGGAAGCTGTATGCCTTCGGCTTCTAAGATTTTCAGGTCATCAATAAGGGGCTTTATTATCACATCAAAACCATATGTCTTAAGATCTTCCGTGTAGAATCAAGCTGCAAGATGTACATTAATCAGTACAGAGTTACACTTGGGTGGAAGATTTTTTTTTTGAGTAAAATAGATACAACCAAGTTTGTGGATCCCCCTCTTGGAACCTAGAGGGTTAGCAGTTTCAAAATCGTTGTGATAGAGTAGAATCTGAAAAGCGTGCTTTTGCTGTGAGAACAGTGCATGGTTTTGGAAACACGACCCATCATTAATGTCTTTGTAAACTCCAACTTTGTAAACTTGGGCGATCATTTGAACATTCTGCCTCATATTCTCCCTAGTGGAAAGATCCTGATTAGTATCAATCTCCTGATCCATAGTGTGACTATGTACCTTGCTGAGGTGTTTTCGGAAGCCACTATAAGTACAAAATGATAACAGGCGACCTGGCTCTCCACATTTTAAATGTAACTTTTTGCTAGGATATAAACCATGTTGAAATTTTAAATGTTGACGAAGAACCAAACAAGTTCTGAGGTGTGCTTTACATACAAAACGTGAACATCTTCAAGGCAGTTAATCTCGCTGCAGCAATCATGCTCGAAGTTCTTTAACACGCAGGCTCTCCATTGCTATTCTGACATCGATGTTATAGATGGTGGTTTGGATAAATGTGTAGAAATCACAAAGAGCTTTATCATATGAGAAACTGAAGACATAGTGAGCTTTGAACAGTTCATCAAAAGCTGCCACTGATGTGTGCGCCTTACATGGGATCGCCTTTTGGTCGATAATAATGTAGAACTTTTGGATATCCTTCTTTCGCTCACCGATGCAGAGGAGAAATGGTTGTCTTGTGTCAGCACTCTCAATGAAGGTATTCACACTGGCTCCTTCCTGAAGGTCAGCAAAGGGACATAAAATAAATATGAAAATAAAACTCTTTGCATGTTTTTTACATTATCACTAGCACTGTCACATCTTGTTTGCAGGTGGTGTAAGCAAAATAAGATGCAGGTCTCAGAATCCCAAAATAATCTACACCTCAAGAGCTCCTAAAATTAAGATCTGATGTTTAAATATTAACTTTTGCATACCTTAAGACAGCTCACAAGATGGCTGGTTGCTTGAACTGAACTGATCTTTGATATTTTTTTTCTGGCCTCTTGAGGTTGGAGGGAGCAGATGCAGCTGCAAAAGGATTGAGGACATATCGCTGTCCCATCCTAAAGACATCACAAAATAATTAAATGATCTCTATTTAATTATTTTTTTAAAGACTGGAACATTTTTAAAATACAAAACAGTTTATACTGACCATTTTAGTCCTCAGATTCAGGTTCAGTTCCTGACAGCAGCTCGCCCATATTCTTAAGAGTCTTGCAGTCTGCAATGATGTTTGGCCTATTGTTTGGAATATTGACCACTTTGCCAGGAACTTCTGAGACACTTCGTCACCAAACATCATGGAGAAATCCTGGTCGATCTTTAAACAAGGTTTATACAGGTTTAAACATAACGGACATAAATGGATAAAAGGTCAAATACTAAAAATTAAGATCTGCTGTGTTATTTATGCATACATTTGGGATATAAAAGATTAGAACGTTGAATTTCTCAGTTTGGACCGGCCTGTTGTTGTTATGGTGATCATTGAACAACTCCTTTCTCTGCTGTACCAGTGAACTCCTTTAATAACTACAGAGAAGGTCATTTCCTTTTCAAAACTACTTCCAAAGCTAAAGATTTTCTTACCAATCCAGATACAGCAAGGAAACAAGTGAACAAATCCAGGACAGAAGATGATGCATCCTCACCCACCATCTTCTGTCAATACTGGAAATTCGCTCATCTTCTCATCAGTGGAATATCGCATTGTAGATATCGCCTCCCTGCACTCCTCACCAAATCGCTGTTGACAAGTTAACAGAGATTCTCGTCTGTTTTTTGGACCATCCTGAAGAATACCCTCAGGATCATAGTAGTGTTCCTGTTTAAGAAAAGACCCAAACAGAGGCATCTCGTTCTTGGCTTCAAGAATGAATTACTCAACACAATAAGTTCACACAATGACTATATAAAATTACAAAAACAAGTGGAAAATACAAAGCTGAGCAACCTATAAACACTCATCTAAAACAAGATCATTTTAACTTTAAAACTATAAAAGGGAAGAAAATATAAACACACACACTGGTTTGGGTTTTCAGACAGAATACAAGAACTTACATATCCATGTTTGGAGAAAGGATCTTGGGGGTATGGAAAAAGTGTCACAATTCCCAGTGCATAATTGGTCCTCACACTTGACGATGGAATCATCCTTTCAGGATGAATAAAAGGATGAAAGGATAAATTCCCCTTTTATAGCAACACAGAATATCATTCTTTAGCTGCGTCACATGAATCTGTTGTGATGATAAAGGGAGGGAAGTGACCTCCAATTCTTACCCATGTAGCTCTAACATATGCCACACGTAAACAGATGGTGAACGTCCTGTTTGCAGACATGTTAGTGTTTTGGTCTTTTCATACTCCTTGAAGATTTCCTCACTCTTTGGATTGACACTCAGAACACAATCAACTTTCTGCCAAAACATCTTACATCGTTATGACATGCTCATGGAAATTTAAGAGGATTTTTAATGCCTTTCCTTTATGTCGAGAATACATTTACAAAACACTTCTACAGATAAGTATCAATAATAAACAATTACGTAATTGAGTATTTTAAATGCATTTATTCAAAGCTTACCTGTCTTGCTTCATTCTGCTCCATTAACCCTGTTGGGTTCCTCCTCTTTCTTCTGGACTCCAGGACAATTGTGGAATCTGATGAATGGGATGAAGCTGGGGATAGTGGAGTCAGTACAGAGGAGGATGCTTGATCTGAGACCAGCTGAACATCCAGATCTACAAAATCACAGACAGAACAAAATCAATTTAAATGTACATGTATTTATCAGTAACAAAAGCATTTCAACAAATACTTAAATGGTTACATAAAAAATCTAAAGTATATTATCTTCATTAAGTACTTTCCATATACGAATAAGATGTACGTAACTTAATGATCAATAGTTTAGCAAATGATAATAGTTTGAGGTCCTTCAAAAAGATATTTTAGACTCTGCTCCTAGGTAACTTCATGTGTTCCCTACATGGCCTCGTCTATTTCACTCGAGAATATCCACAAATAGGGGAGAACATTACAAAAATAAAGGTAATGTATACAATAATTATCATGAACGGGTTTAAAAAGGGGGAGAGAGAGTAATAGTAATCATGTAATATTTCTTGGCTAACTACCACAAACTTGGAACAGAATACCCCTTCAGGGAAACTGCCGTTCCTGAGTTTGGACACACGAGGGCAGTCAAGCTCCATCCAACACAACGCCACCTGAAACAGAAGGTAGGTTTGGGCTATTTTACACTGGCGCAGCTCATCAGCGTTATTACTGTGCATTGTCTAGTTTTCACGTATCAAGGACAATACACGGAGCTTCTGAACTGTTTCACAGCATCATCATTATGATTTAATTTTTAAAGAACGCACCCTCTTCTCTAGACATGGAAATGTTGGGGTTTTTTTAAGTTTACATTGTCACAAAGCAGCTGTACAGATATCTGGATATATTATTTCAGTGTCCATTCTTAAACACGACAGATGAACAAACAAAGAAACTAACCACATGAAAAGGTTAGATAGACCAATGATTAAACACTACTCCGTTCAAATGAATACAGAGGCCAGCTCAGATACCACAACGTTTAAAAACCTCGACATTCGCGGCGTCATAAAGGGAACAACCGTCAAGCATACCATCAGGAAACTTACAGAACTCTGAACGTGACGTCATAACAGATCTTATGGCTCGCTCCTCCGATTTGACTACATATGTCTGTGCGCGCGCGCCGGGGAGACTGACCTAGACACGGTATAAGGACAACACACATTTAAAACATATTAACACATTAACATTATATCATGTACATAGCAGTATAGTTATCATAATAAATTACACAAATTAATTGCTAATATTAACATTATTAATGTCTTTCTTAATATTATTAGTCATTTCATTCTCATCACTGCTCCCACATAACTTCATGTGTTCCCTAGGTGGCCTCGTCTATTTCGCTCGAGAATATATATGGTTATTACCATTTTATTCCCTATTTATTCATTTTAACATGAGCTCATGTCTACAATTGTTAAATAACAACAATAATTATCATGGACGGGACAAAAGGGAAGAGAGAGATTAATAATAATATCATGTAACAGTTCTTGCCCAGAAATCCGCTTCTAGAAAATCGCCGTTCCCGAGTTTGGCCACACGAGGGCAGTCAAGCTCCATCTAGCGCAACACACAACGCCGCCTGAAACTGAAGGTAGGTTTGGGCTATTTTACAGACACAGCTCATTACTGTGCATTGTGTTGTTCGGACATAACCACAATTAACGGCTCATCTATATAAACAAACATTAATATTCATAGCACTATATTTAATATAAAACCTTGTACATCATTTAAACATTATATATATATATATATATATATACACACACACACACACACACAAACATACATATAAATAAAAGTGTCATTTTATCTCTATACCACGTTCTAATATTGAGACTGCCGAAGAAAGAAAATTTTCCGTTTTCTGAGACGGTGAAGTGGCTCTTAAAAGAGCCTTTGTGTATATTAGACGGAGTTGTGGCTTAAGCGCGTTCTCCGCGAATACGGCGGGCCAGCTGAATATCCTTGGGCATGATGGTCACTCTCTTGGCGTGGATAGCGCACAGGTTGGTGTCCTCGAACAGACCGACCAGGTATGCCTCGCTCGCCTCCTGCAGGGCCATGACGGCCGAGCTCTGGAAACGCAAGTCGGTCTTGAAGTCCTGAGCGATTTCTCGCACCAGGCGCTGGAAGGGCAGCTTGCGGATGAGCAGCTCAGTAGACTTCTGATAACGGCGGATCTCCCTCAGAGCCACGGTGCCAGGCCTGTAACGATGAGGCTTCTTCACGCCGCCGGTAGCCGGCGCGCTCTTGCGGGCAGCCTTAGTAGCGAGCTGCTTCCTTGGCGCCTTGCCACCGGTGGACTTACGGGCGGTCTGCTTGGTTCTTGCCATAGCGTCAAAGTCTGCACTTCGCGGATAGAAAAACTGCGCGCGCGAACGCGGCGTTTTTAAGCCATAAAGCCGCCCTGCGCTGATTGGGCGTCTCGAACGCGCTCGTCTGCTATTCGATAGAACGTTTTACGTCACCTGTTGACTATTGGACCGTCTTCTCTGCCACCGTTCGGATCACAAGACGCCCGCCACTATTCTATTCTATTGGCGCTCTCTGTCACACAAATGCTTTGTTCATTAGGAACACACACAACGCCGTCACAAACCATTTTCACTCCTCAGACTTCATTTAACCAGCACGCTAACTGCTATTGTTCTTATAGTCATTACTTAAATATGGTATCAAATCATGACTACAAAAATTATCGTCCTTTTTTTATTTATAAATATGCTGTCTTAAAAGTGCACAATTTCACCCCTCAGATTTCATTTAGACAACACGCTAACTACCACTATTACTTAACGTTATCACATAATTATTAGCAAAGTATAACGCTTCTGTTTTCATTTCAAACGTGCTGACTTTTTAGTGCACACTTTCAGTAGAAAAACGGGTGTAAAATTGCACTTTTGAAGCAGAGATGGTGGCTCTTAAAAGAGCCTTTGGGTACTGACAAAGCAGCAGTGGACGAGTTTACTTAGTCTTGACGGCCTTCTCGGTCTTTTTAGGCAGAAGCACAGCCTGAATGTTGGGCAGCACACCACCTTGAGCGATGGTCACTCCGCCGAGCAGTTTGTTCAGCTCCTCGTCGTTACGCACGGCGAGCTGCAAGTGGCGGGGAATGATACGAGTCTTCTTATTGTCACGGGCGGCGTTACCGGCCAACTCCAGGATCTCAGCGGTCAGATACTCCAACACTGCGGCCAGGTAGACCGGAGCGCCGGCACCGACGCGCTCGGCATAGTTGCCTTTACGCAGAAGCCTGTGCACACGTCCCACAGGGAACTGAAGTCCAGCCCTGGATGAACGAGTCTTGGCCTTAGCTCTAGCCTTTCCGCCGGTTTTTCCTCTGCCACTCATCTTGATGCTCAAATCTGTTCGAACAACTCCGAAATAAACGTTACACCCCGAACTCTCCGTGATATAGACAAAACGGCCACTCTCTTATTCGCTAAGAACGCAATGGCAGATTAGCCAATCACAAACAGGCCGTCGAATTCCAGCGTCACCCCTCCCACCCCTGTTTGTGCTTTGTGTGTGTGTGTGTGTGTGTGTGTGTGTGTGTGTGTGTGTGTGTGTGTGTGTGTGTGTGTGTGTGAGAGAGAGAGAGAGAGAGAGAGAGAGCGAGCGCGCGATTGAAAACAGACAGAAGGGAATATTCATACAAAAGCACGAAGTAACAACTATATACTGAATTTATTTATTCTTATCATTAACATTGATTTATTATGTATCAATATGTTATCCTACATATTCTGTGATCGTTCTGGAGATCAGGAATGACGTTTAGGAATCACGATCAGGATTCTATTCTACTGTACTCTAATCAGTATCAGCTTGTGGCTATGTGTACATGATATGTAGCAGATATGCGTATCCATACTATTGTATGTTTCTAACGTGTATTGCTTTGATTACATAAAGCTTGACTGAAAATGTTGCTCTTTAAAGGAAAATATGGGTGGCTCTTAAAAGAGCCGTCTAAGGAACAAAAGCATGAAAGAAACAAACGTCTTTACTTCTTTTTGGGTGCTGCCTTCTTCGCCTTTGCCGCTTTAGGCTTTGTGCTCTTGGGCTTGACAGCTTTCGCTTTCTTGGGGCTCTTGGCTGCCTTTTTAGGGGTCGCGGGCTTTTTCGCCTTCTTCGGGCTCTTGGTGGCTTTCTTTGCGGCGGCTGTGGGCTTCTTCGCCTTCTTAGGAGACTTCTTGGCCGCGGCGGCGGGTTTCTTGGCCGCTACCTTCCTGGGCTTCTTAGTAGCGGCGGGCTTTTTCGCTTTGGGCGCGGCTTTCTTCACGGGCTTCTTGGCTTCGGTCTGCTTCTTGTTCAGCTTGAAAGAGCCAGACGCGCCGGTCCCTTTGGTCTGCACCAGAGTGCCTTTAGTCACGAGACCCTTAACGGCGATCTTGACGCGGGAGTTGTTCTTCTCCACATCGTATCCGCCGGCAGCCAGCGCTTTCTTCAGGGCAGCGAGAGACACGCCGCTCCTCTCCTTAGACGAGGAAACGGCTTTGACGATCAGCTCGCCGACGCTAGGGCCGGCTTTTTTTGCTCTCGAAGCTGCTTTCTTCTTGGGCGCTTTGGCCGGCGCGGCGGCAGGAACGGGTGCGACTTCTGCCATCTCTCTTGGAACTACGTAGAATACACGAGTCGTACGCTGTACGTTAGTGTGTAACACAGGATGATCCTCCCTCCCCGCGGCCGGGGGCTGGTCTTAAAAACAGATATGAGAGCGTTGTAGACTCAACTCGCGCGCCGCTGAATGAATGCACGGACGCGGCGAGCGCTCAGATGTGTTTTCTCATGGCATTTCTCGGTGAAAATCCCACTCGCAAAACGAGATTCAAAACGTTGAAGCACACGCTGAGCGAGGATGGGCTTTCTCGTGTCTCCCGTGGCCCGGCCTGGCCGACTAGAGAGCAACAGTCTCGCGCAGCGCACATGAAAAGGCGCGGCGCGCGTTGTGCTCAAGCCGGCGGGCTGCGCATTTGGTGCGATGTGGTGTGTAAAAACGGGCGAAAAGCAGGCACGGCCGTCGTATGCGTTCTGGGCCGAGTTGAAGAGGAGCCTTGGGAACGAGCCTGATGTCTTGGCAGCTGTCGAGTGGTGTGTGTAGTATTTGAAGCAGAGCGCGTTGGGGGCCGTGTAAAGCACAGCGTGCCCGGCCTCCTCCTGGTTAGCTCGGTCGCTTCCTCCCTGACCCTAACGAGCACAGGCCTCGGCGCTACCCTAGCCCTTCTTCCTTCCACCCCGAGCTCGGCCCTAACGCTAACACCGCGAACCCCGAGCTGTGCTCTAACCCTAACGCCATTAATCCCAACTCCGCTGTCACCCTAATGCCCTTTATCCCAGCTCCGCTATAGCATTGTGTGTGTGTGTGTGTGTGTGTGTGTGTGTGTGTGTGTGTGTGTGTGTGTGTGTGTGTGTTGTATTCCACGCTGCTAGAACATTCTTTTCAATGTCTATGTGCTACTAGAACATTCTTTTGAATGACTTTGTGCTAATGTCACATTAGTTCGAATAACTAGGTGCTACTACAACAGTATTTAGAATTATTATGCGCTTCTTGAACCTTACTTCGAATGACTACGTGCTACTACAACAGTTAGAACAGAGATGCCCAAACTAGGGCCCGTGGTGACTTTTGATTTGGCCCGCCATGCCATATGTGAGAAGGGGGGGGGGATTTAATTGATGCTGATCTTCATTTCTAATTTAACATTTTTTTATTTATTTAATTTTGAGCTACAAAAAATGTAGAGAATAATAATTAGAATTTTATTTAATGTACATGCGTCCTTCAAGGCCTGCATGCATTGCGACAGTCAACAAACAGGTAATAATTCAGAGATCCAGGCACTGGCACACAGACAAGAGGAAATTTAAAAAGGTTTGGCGAGATGACTTTTTATTTACTGAAATCAATTCAAAGGCAGTGTGTCTAGTTTGCAAACAGTCAGTTGCTGTTTTGAAAGAGTACAATATCCGTCATTATGAAACAAAACGTTCTTCAGCTTTCTCAAAGGACAGAGGCGAGGCATGAAAACAGAAGGCTAATGAGCTCCTTGCTAAACTTCAATCTAAGCAGAGCGCGCTGCTACGTCCTTCATCAGCTCAAGAAAGTGCCACACGGGCCAGCTATCAGATTTCCTGTATTTTACATCAAGAACAGCTATGTGCCCAATCCATCGGGCTTGTGGATGTGATGCGTGACGTCGTCAAAATTGTGAATGATATATGCTCCAAGGCGGTCTCTCACCTGCAGTTCAAGGTACTGTTGGATGAGATGGATGCACAATATGGTGATGTGTTGTACCACCAGGAGGTTAGATGGCTGAGCAGAGGAAAAGTTCTCAGGAGATTTTTTGATCTGCGTGATGAGATCGGAGCTTTTCAGGAAAGCAAGATTGGTAGTATTCAAGAGCCCATGGATAAGAAATGGTTTTCTGACCTGGCTTTCCCGGTGGACGTCACAGAGCTGCTCAATGTTTTAAATGTTCAGCTCCAGGGAAAAGACCAGATTATCACCCAGCTTTTTTATCATGTCAGAGCCTTCAAACAAAAACTACTGCTGCTCAGAAGACATCTCTCAGCAGCTAACATTCACAATTATAATATTCACCATAGTTTTATGTGCAGTTATTGTTATTATTAATACTTATATTTAGTTAGCATTTATATCCAGTGGTGTCAGCTTTGGGTTTTTTTGTTAATCAAGCTGATAAATTTTGTGTCAAAGTTCTCTTAAATTATCATGATTTAATTTCCTTGTTTTGTCAGTTATTTATTCTATTTGCCTCCCTCTCTCTTCTTTCACTCCCCATCTCACACTGTTCCTCTCTCTCTCATCTCCACATCCAGGAAATTTAGCCCATTTTCCCTGTTTTAGAGAGGCAGGCATGGTGAAAGAGAAGGTACCTGAGTATGATGCTGTTTTCAGCAACCTTTTCCAGGAGTTTGACAGTCGCTTTGAGGACTTCAGACACAATACTTCTGACTTTGAGTGGTTTGTTCAACCCTTCACCATCAGTGTGGACACAGTTAGTGATGATCTACAAATGGAACCAATTGAGCTTCAGTGTGATTCAGAACTCAAACACAAGTTCAGGTCCCTTCCCTTGACAGACCTCTACAAATGTGTCCCAGCAAACAGGTACAGATGGGCAAACAGGCACAAGTGATGCTGTCTCTGTTTGGCAGTACCTACCACTGTGAACAGACTTTCAGTCTGATGAACTTAAACAAGTGTAAACTGAGATGCAAAGTAACTGACTCTCACCACCATAATATCTTGACTTTGACAGTAAGTCCACTGCATCCCAATTTGGAAATACTTTTGAAAAATAAGGACCAGCTTCATGTGTCTCATTAGAGGTCACTGATATTGCAGACATGTGGCTGTATTGCTTATAGCTTGAATAGTTGTATGAGGTATTGAACATGTATTATAAATGGAATTGGTTCTATGTTTTAATTATACTATAAGTTTCATTGAACAATAGAACTCTGAAAATAAAACTGCATTAGTGAAGCAGATACAGACTAACGTTTTCTATTAATTTATTTATTTGTAAATATTATGAAATGATAAATGAGAACCATGGCAACTTTAATTTTAATATAATACAGTTTGGTATAATGCAACATGTACTTTTGGCCCACAGCCCTTAATCAAGTTAGATTTTTGGCCCTTCACAGGAAAAAGTTTGGGCACCCCTGATGTAGAATGATTATGTGCTAGTAGAAAACCATTTTCAAGTACTTCCTGTTGCTACAATCTTAATACGAATAACTTTGTGCTGCTAACGTCCCATTTTGCATTGCTCAGATTATACAACCCCCGAAACCGTGCTACAACCCTGTTTAGATTTACTCATCTCTGCATTTAGCAGACTGCTAGAATTACCCAAAAGCCTGAACATCCGCGGGAGTGCAGCGCTTCAGAAGTCCCCCTCCCGCTCGCTCTCTCACACACACACAGACAGCGAGAGAAAACGAAAAAGAGAAAGTTACTCTTTGTATGAAAAGTGGGTGGCTCTTAAAAGAGCCGTTGGGTTGATGAAGACGGCGGTAACGCGCTTTACTTGGAGCTGGTGTACTTGGTGACGGCTTTTGTACCCTCGGACACGGCGTGCTTGGCCAGCTCGCCGGGAAGCAACAGGCGCACGGCGGTCTGGATCTCCCTGGAGGTGATGGTGGAGCGCTTGTTGTAATGAGCCAGACGAGAAGACTCACCGGCGATGCGCTCAAAAATATCATTCACGAAGGAGTTCATGATGCCCATGGCCTTGGATGAGATGCCGGTGTCAGGGTGCACCTGCTTGAGAACCTTGTACACGTAGATGGCATAGCTCTCCTTCCGGGATTTTCTGCGCTTCTTGCCTCCTTTGCCGGCCGTCTTGGTCACGGCTTTCTTTGATCCCTTCTTGGGCGCGGTCTTGGCTGGATCGGGCATGACACTACTTCTCGAATAAACGAACAGAAAATGACTGGCGCCCGCCTCGCGCCCGCTCTATTTACAGACCCACATTCTAATGACGAACAGACAAGACACCTTTTTTTGATTGGCCAAAATTCGATACCTCCTCCTGCATGGCACCTCCTACTGCTCCTCCCTCCTCCGCTACGCTTTGTTTCCCTTCCCGCCGTTTTATTTACAGTGCAACGTGCACTATGAAAAAACAATTGGCTTGAAAAAAATGATACATATATATATATATATATATATATATATATATATATATATATATATATATATATATATATATATATATATATATATGTATGTATGTATGTATGTATGTATGTATGTATGTGTATATATATATATATATATATATATATATATATAGAGAGAGAGAGAGAGAGAGAGAGAGAGAGAGAGAGAGAGAGAGATATACAGATATATACATATACAGATATATACACATACATATATTATACATACAGATATATACATATACATATACAGATATATACACATACATATATTATATATATATATATATAGAGAGAGAGAGAGAGAGAGAGAGAGAGAGAGAGAGAGAAATGTGGAAGTTTCTACTAAAACCGTATTGTAACTCATTTTAAACACGTTATAATATTTAATACTGTGCATATAAATGTATAACAAAATAAAGTGTGCAAAAAAGCAAAAATAAATTCTCTTTTTATGTACACAGATAGTTCTTATCTATCACTTTTACTACTTGTGTAGAGCGTTTGATACCTTATGCTTGAAAAAACAGAAAAAACTTTTGACTTCCCCCACTTCTCTCCCTCTTATATATGCATGCATGCGTGCGTATGAGAAAAAGAAATATAGAAGTTTCTACTAAAATCATCTTCTAAATTGTTTTAATCAAGCAAGTTACAATATTTAATATATATGTATCTAACATTGTATACTGTACAATATTACATAATACAATATTTAATATATACGGAGTTATATATATATATAAATAAAAGAGAGAGAGAGAGAGAGAGAGAGAGAATAATTACAAAAAAATACAAATAGATCTACCACTTTCGCTACTGCTGTACAGCGTTTGATGCTTTATGCTTCATGAAAGAAAAAGCCTTTCCCCCCCACACGGAACTGCTCTTTTTCTAGACATGTGGGTGGCTCTTAAAAGAGCCGTTGTATTCGCGTCGTTCGGTGTTAGAGCGTTTAACCCCCGAAGCCGTACAGGGTGCGTCCTTGGCGTTTCAGAGCGTACACCACATCCATGGCGGTCACGGTCTTTCTCTTGGCATGCTCGGTGTAGGTGACGGCGTCGCGGATCACGTTCTCCAGAAACACTTTCAGCACACCGCGAGTCTCTTCATAGATCAGACCAGAAATACGCTTTACACCACCACGGCGAGCCAGACGGCGAATAGCCGGCTTAGTGATCCCCTGGATGTTATCGCGAAGCACCTTGCGGTGACGCTTTGCGCCTCCTTTGCCGAGTCCCTTACCACCCTTACCTCTGCCAGACATAACGCTGCTCTCGAAGTCAAACCACTCAATAAAAGTTCTCACGCAGCGCCCACCTATTTATCCACACTCGACAGGACCTAGTTGAGAACAGGCGAGGAGGCGGGCCTTACACCAACGGTCACACAATAGCTCTCTTTTTCGAAAACAATCACTGGGCACTGCTTTTCACCTGCTAACGTCTTCTTCTTCCCCATTCTCTCTCTCTCTCTCTAAATGCACACACACAGATACAAAGCATTATTAGTATTATCAGTACTAATGTTTTGGTTCCATTAGTAGCAGCAGTAGTAGTAGTAGTAGTAGTACAACACAATAGTCAGGAACTTTGGGTAAAACATACATAGTAAAGCATACAGCCAAACACTCATCAGCGTAAGGGGGTTAGAAAAAGCTGTCTGTGTTTGTACAACATTGACATTACTGTTTCAAACACAAGACGTTCCTTTTGAGCACGTCCTTGGAGTCGAGGCCCGTATATACTACAGTCCTACGTCCACTGCAACTACAGGTCACACATAGCAGCACAAGCCTTTATTAGTAGGCCCAGCATTCAGCGGATCAGCACCAATGTCTGTGTTCACTTTGAAGCCAGTCCACATTCTACCACACAAGTACTTCACTAACTTACAAGCACCAGAGAAAGGAATGCAAACACAACTATCAGGCCTTGCTTTATCAGCTCTCGCAAATGCACGATATAATGGACTCTCGAAGGTCGAAATTAGCTACATTGTCTCAAACCCTCAACTTATTCTTAAAAAGTGTCACTCACAAGGAAAGCATATGCACTTCGACAGTTGTGCAAGAGAAACTAACATAACAAACATCACACACAAGTAGGAATACAAAGTCAGCCTTCACACTGTCTAATCACTGGCCTTCTCTTTTCCCATACGCACTGTGTTTGAACCTAAATGTGATGCATCAACCAAAACTGCACCTCCAGAATGACAGCTGAGTTTAAGATTGGCAAAATAGGTCGCAGCAGTTGCATTCGTCAAATAAACCATGAGCAATTAAGTAGTGCCAATGAGATAGTTACAGCAATGTGTAATGTCCAATAAGCTCAAAAAGAATCGGACACTTTATTCTACTTGGCCAATCAAACACAATTATGAACTGGGATTCTGATAGTTGTGCGCCTTTAACTCACTGTGTAGGAAAATGAGGTCAGCTATATAGACAACACCTTTCATTACGTATTTAATTACTTTGATTGACGTCATTACTAGAATCAGTAGTAGTAGTACAATACCTACAACCTACCTTTTGTTTTAGGCGGCGTCGTGTGTTTTGCCGGATGGGACATGACTGCCCTCGAGTGGCCAAACTCGGGAACGGCAATTTCCCAAAAATTGCAGTATTCTGTTATTAAGCTTTTATTGGCGGTGTTCAGAAGTCTATATTTGTAATAGTTAGAAAACAGTGGGGTAAGAAGTAGTAAATGCTATGAAAACTAACTCTCTCTCTCTTAATGTAGCTAGTTCGGTCTCTCTAAGCGGAGCAAAACACTCTAAACATTGATCTGATCGATCGATCTCTCTCTCTCTCACATCTCTCACCCTATACCCCATCTCACTCCCACACACTGGGGCAGTGGTGGCTTAGCGATTAATGCGCTTGCTTACTGATCAGTAGGTTGGTGGTTCAATCCCCAGCACTGTCAAGCTGCCCATTGAGCAAGGTCCTTAACCTTCTCTGCTCCTGGGGTGCCATATCATGACCCTGCACTCTGACCCCAGCCTCCTGACATGTTGGAGTATGTGAAGAAAACAATTTCACTGTACTCTACTGTACATGTGACCAATAAAGACTCATTATATAGACTTATACATTACTTTTTTTATTCTAAAAAAGCTGCTAAACTAATAATTATGTGCAGATGTAAAAAAAAAAAAATCTAAACACATTCTCTATTTGTGTGTGTGTTTTTTTTTGTACTGTATGTGTATTTCATCAGTGCTGCTATGAGCTTATTTCTCGTAGTAGCAATCTTCTTATAGCCTAGGCCATCTTTATGTAGAGCAACAATTATTTTTTTCCAGATCCTCAGAGAGTTCTTTGCCATGAGATGCCATGTTGTATGAGGTACCATACCATGTACCAGTATGAGGGAGTGTGAGAGCAATGACACCAAATTTAACACACCTGCTCCCCATTCACACCTGAGACCTTGTAACACTAACAAGTCACATGACACAGGGGAGGGAAAATGGCTAATTGGGCCCAATTTGGACATTTTCACTTAGGGGTGTACTCACTTTTGTTGCCAGCGGTTCAGACATTAATGGCTGTGTGTTGAGTTATTTTGAGGGGACAGCAAATTTACACTGTTACACAAGCTGTACACTCTCTACTTTACATTGTAGCACAGTGTCATTTCTTTAGTGCTGTCACATGAAAAGATATAATCAAATATTTACAAAAATGTGAGGGGTGTACTCACTTTTGTGAGATACTGTAGAAGGGGAAAATAAGAGAAAGAAACTGAAAAAAACCTCAGTCTTCCACGCACGCTCTCACCAACACGCTTCACTTGCTCCACTGTACTCACGCATGTGCACACACACACACACACACACACACACACACAGAGAGAGAGAGAGAGAGAGAGAGAGAGAGAGAGAGATATGAGGGGAACTGTATTTAGTTTTACATATTAAGTTAAATCCAAAGTTAATAATGTTTAATAAATCTGTCACCACCCTGAAGTTGATTATTTTCATACCAGAGTGTGCAGAAGAATTTCTTATTTTATCAAAGAATGACACATCATACTTTTTCTCAGTTTATAGTCATGTTTAATGTTACAGAACACCTGTGAAACAAGTTAGTTCCTGTTATCCCTTACATTATAGCAGCTATAGACAGTCATTCATGCACCACCCTCTATTTTTTTTCTCTCCCAAAGTTAATAAGAATAATGCAGCCCTCCATTCTAAAGAATTTCCCATGAAAGGAAAATAAAATGAAATAAAAACCTTCCTAATTAAACCCTTCTGTGCTTCATACTGTGTCACTATTCATCCATCCATCCATCTTCAACCGCTTAATCCTTTTCAGGGTCAGGGGGAACCTGGAGCCTATCCCAGGGAGCATCGGGCACAAAGCAGGGTACACCCTGGACAGGACACTGTGTCACTATTCCTTCTAAGAAATAGATGGATTCCCCATTGACTGGAGGGAAGATGAGAAAATTTATTATGTAGTTAAGTTACTATGTAGTTACTGTATAACACACACACACACACACACACACACACACACACACACACACACACACACACACACACAGAGAGAGAAAGAGATAGAGAGAGAGAGAGAGAGAGAGAGAGAGAGAGAGAGAGAGAGAGAGAGAGAGAGAGAGAGAGCGACAGACATACTGCAGTATTCTAATATCCATCCATGTCCTTGTATAAGTTTTAATTATAGGACTAACATGTTACACTGAGAGCATTCATTTAAACCTGCAATTTGGCATGTAGCCAGAACTACTTTCAGTAAGTAGTAATTCATTCCTTGTCAATTTACATGTCAGAATTACACAATTTATACAATTAAAAATCTCCTTGCCAATCAGATAAAGATCTGCAGTAATATATTTTACGTAGATTTTCTGTAATAAGTTTGTTTAAATGTTGCTGAGTTATACTTCAGTAAAATAAAGTGTACAGTACTAAATGAGCAATACTACAGTAAACTCATGAGTGACTATTTAAGCATTAATTAATGCCATTTAAAATATTTCACAATATATTTATTAAGTCTTAAAGTGCTTTATAATTATGTATATTACATAATGAACAATTTTACTGGAATGTTGTAATGCTTTATTAGAGTTGTAAATATATACAAATCTTTGTTACCAAATTGCAAAGCCTTATGTTCAGCAAGCTTTTTAAAATGTCAATAAAATTCTATAAATAAACTCTTACTCATTTAGGCCGATATTTTTATATAAATTATTTGTTTTATATTTCACCTGGGGTTGTTGTTAACCAAGGAGTTGCCAATGTGAATCTCAGCACCATTTATCTGTTCTGAACAGCAGTCGCCTCTGTTAGTGACGATTGCACTGCTAATATCATACACCGCCAACAATCCACCCTCCACCATGGGTTATACTGAGGATTTGTAGCAGTACATGAGTCGAAATTCATGTTAGATGCTCTGTTGTCATCGATAGCAAAGTAAGCAGGATAATTGTTAGTGTAAAGAAGATTGTATTGCTATTCCTCCTAAGGCCACATGGTATGAATGTTGGTGCCAGAGAGAGCTGGTTTGAGAATTTTAGAGGCTGATCTGGGATTTTCACAGTCTCAATCTCTTGAGTTTACACAGAATGGTGGAGAAAAACAAACACCTTGTTGATGAGAGAGGACAGAGGAGAATGGACAGACTGGTTCGTGGGTGGGCGTGGACTCACTGGAACGGGACAGTTGAAGAATGGAAAAACATTGCCTGATTTGATGAATCTTGATTTCTGTTGTGACATGTAAATGATAGGGTCAGACATTGGCATCAGCAGCATGAACCTGCCTTGTGTCAACAGTCCAGACTGCCGCTGGTGGTATGATGTCCTGTGGAACTATAGAACCCTCTGTGTGTGTGTGTGTGTGTGTGTGTGTGTGTGTGTGTGTGTGTATGTCTGAGTGAGTGTGTGTATGTGCTGTTTGTTTGTTTCCCTCCTTCACCGACTACACCCACCTTGCCACAAGTGTTTTTCCTAAAAATGTTTGTAGTAGGACAAAAATAGAAAGAATATGGCACAAGCATTCTACCTAGAGTACGCCAATCATCAGAAGTCAGTGACTGGGTAAGAGTCCATTAGTCAGTGAAGCACTAACAAATTCTGAGAATTTAATCAGTGAAAATTCTACACTTTACATTCTTGCACATTAAAAAACTTTCTGCATTCCTCAAAATCTGCATACCTGATCTCTAAAAACATTTTAGAATATTCCTTTTGGCTTCATCACCACCCACCATTTTTTGGGGTTGCCACATTTTAATGAGTTAAGTAACACATTATGTTTTATAAAACATGTGATATATTTCAGATAATATGTTTCACATTCTAGACCTGGGCTTCCAGAAAAGTACTGTAAACACATAACGTAACACATAATCCAGTACGATGAAATTCTTTGCTTGGAATTGTAGGTTGCAGAGTATAAATGATTAAACTTTGGGTTGTTAAGCTTCCTATGATTTTGTTTTGAAAGTTCAGTTCCTTATAGTAGACAAACATCTGCTTCTGTTTGAATCAAATAACCAAATATTTTATTTTTTTCTGTATGTGAGCCAGACTGAGACAGATTCTAAAAAGATTGTATACAAGTGTCAATCTCCCCAAGCCACACTGGATAATCAAATCCCTTCCTTATACTTTCCACCATAACAGCATTCAAAAGCACTACAGCTGGAAAGAACAACACAGAAAGATACTGAGCAAGTCATATGATTATCACTCTTTAGCTCTTGTTTAGTTTGTCTATGTATACCCCTCTGTTTCTTTGTTTCTTTGTAAAATCTTATAGTGCATTTCTAGCATCCAAGCCTTGTTTTCTACAACCCTAATTCTAAAAAAATTGGGACGCTGTGTAAAATGTAAATAAAAACATAATGCAATGATTTGCAAATCTCATAAACCCATATTTTATTCACAAAAGAACATAGAATACATCAAATGCTTAAACTGAGGAAATGTACCATTTTAAGGGAAAAATAAGGTAATTTTGAATATGATGGCAGCAACACGTTTAAAAAAAAAGTTGGGACAGGACCATGTTTACCACTGTGTGGTATCCCCTCTTCTTTTAACAACAGTCTGTGTAAGTCTGGGAACTGAGCAGACCAGTTGCTGGAGTTTTGGGAGAGGAAGGTTGTCTCATTTGTGTCTGATACAGAATCCTAGCTGCTCAACAGTCCTCAGTCTTCTTTGTCGTATTTTTCATTTCAGGAAGCACCAAATGTTTTCAATTGGTGAAAGGTCTGGACTGCAGGCATTTGTGTATCATACATTATATCAAATAATTATTTTAAATAGGACACCAAATTAATTAAGAAAACCATCCAATCCAGTATGGTTCATTTTCGACCCACTTTATGCATTTGTGTAGGCTTTTTGGTTCATGCATTCTAGGGTTAATAAGTCGCTTTCAGTATGATAGCCATGTTATATGGACTTTGATATGATATACTTATATATTGTAGACAGTAGTTTCTAATAAACATACTGGTTCTATTTTTATTAAATACAGCTTATAGTAACTACTGACCTAGACGTATTTCCCGAATGTTAACCGTACCCCCAGCTCCCTCCTGTAATTTACAGTTGAAATTACTCGATCTGGCAACCTGATATTCAGGTCTGACCATCAGCACTTACTGTAGAACCGCTGGGCTACAGAGGTGCAACTACAGCTGCTGATCACTCCAACTATTCAACATTTCCCCTCTAGAGTGTATAAACACGACACACTCTTTAACCACGTACCAATTTTCCTTTTCTCTCTCTCTCTCTCTCTCTCTCTCTCTCTCTCTCTCTCTCTCTCTCGCTCACACACACACACACACACACACACACACACACACACACACACACACTAAACGTTCCCTTGGTGCTTATAACATTGGTACCAAAAGGTTTCCTATTTTTAATGTAATTAAATTTTTTATTTTTTGTGCCAGATCAACAAAATTACCTCCAATATGTTTTTCCCTGAAAAGAACGTGAAAAAGAAAACACACGTGAACGCTACTTGTATAATAGACTACAGTAGATCTGTATTAAATGATTAAATTATATTTAAGTATGTTTTTACATCACATTTCTGTCCAGTGAAGTGATTGACCAATGCTAATGATTATTTGACAATAATAATAATAATATCATATAATAATAATAATAATAATAATAATAATAATTATTATTATTATTATTATTATTATTATTGTTGTTGTTGTTGTTGTTGTTGTTGTTGTTATTGTTATTATTATTATTTCATAGTGCATGACATTTTGTATTTGTAGTGTAAAACATTTGGATTGGCTTACATATTGGTAGACATATGCTAATTTAAAAAAATATAAGCTTCAGAACAAGGGCGCTACCCATAGTGTTAAGCTAATGCAACATGAAGTTCCCTTTGAAAGGGAATACAGTCAGCCACTATTGATCTTAGAGTGCACTGTGCTAAAAGTGTGTCACATTTTTATTTGATAGTTTTATTTATAATTAAAGAAACCAGAGTGAAATTTCATTATCCTGAGTATCCAGTTACACAGATGGAGAGGTGAGTTTAGATTTGGCTAAATAAATCATACAATCTAGAAACAAACAAGTGGGATATAATCAGTGGTTGATTTTAGACACGATCACTCCTGATATTATTAATAATACTGCTGTTGGTTTGAGTTGAGCACTGACAATCAAATTAAAAGAAGAAGAAGAAGAAGAAGAAGAAGAAGAAGAAGAAGAAGAAGAAGAAGAAGAAGAAGAGGCCAGTATTTAGTGGTTTGGGTTTTACAGTGGAGTGATGAGAAGAAATCCTAAGAGACTGCTACAGTGTCCTCCAAGGAATCCATGGCTAATCATAGGCTGAAGTGTTTCAGAGACATTCTGAACACTCTGTGTAATGAGAATTTCTTTATTGAGTCTTAGTTACAGATTATTGAATATGTTGCATTTTAAATAAGATTCTGATACTAACAATGGGAAATGTTGATTTAAGGGAATGAACAAGGATGAGCCAAATAAGATAAAAATTATGTAAAATCATAAAAAAAGAACATGTATTAAATAGAAAATCCCATAATTGTTTCACAAAAGTAAACAAACAAACAAATTAATTAATTAAAAGCCCATTAATATTTGGTAATGTGCTGTACTGAGAATCATCATTCTACAAACATTGGAAATTCTCAAGCAGGTAAGTGTCTAAGGGAAGGAACAAAGTTTAAAGTGAACACATTTATGCCAGTGAGTAAAACCTCATTCTTACATGATCTCAGCACTTTCTGTGTTTTAAACATGCTTCCAACCTTACAAAAATTCATCATGACTGATGACTGATTGGCTGGGAGGTGACAAGGATTGTTCAATAAAGCTGATGATATATCTGCAGTGAAAACTGTAAAGGTGTACAGATGAATGAGCAGTTCTTACAACCAGGATAATCTGAGTGTTTTGTTTTCTACTATATTAACCTAAATTCTCACTATCCCAGAAAAGCTACTGAATATACTTTATCTACTCAATAATATTTGTGAGAGAAACTTAACTAGCATTATTCTACCAGTAAATCTAGCTATTGTTGTAAACTCAAACAGAGGTATACCTATGCTAAACCCAGAAATCAAGAGGCATCTTTAATACATCAATCACATAGTACATATAACAGGGTCTGTACAGATGCTTCATAATGAAATTCCAGGACTTTCAAGCACTTTTCAAATACTGTGTATGCTTTTGTTTTCACGGACTATACAAGAGATGTCATTCAAACGTATTCTTTATTTCTTCTTTTTAAATTCCAAAAAATATTATTAATAATAATAATAATAATAATAAAAACACAGCCAATTTTAATATAGCTCCTTTTCCCAGCCGTGATGGACTAAATTTGTATTTCCCAGGCACTGATTCATCTTCACTATAATGTTAAAATACTCCAAGTGAGTGACAGGAGCACTGTGTCCACACGTTTCTAGATGATGTCATGCGCTAATTAGCATATTCATTACATCATTACATCGTATTTTCATTCTGCCTAAAGTCAGCCCTTTACAGCCAAATTCCCAATAAAGCTGTTTTCATTTACGTATTTTTTCTGTTTCTGTTGTCAGACAACAGGACGAGTATGAAATAGTGACTGAACCACGGCCCAATAAGAGACTACATGTTCACCAGCAGTCACTTTCAAACCTTTTCCAAGCTGCTGATCTACACTGTTAAAATCCTGATTTTATAACCGTGACGTCATCTGACTAAACCACCACACACATAAGTTAAAGACAACGAGTGCACTGTGATATATTTCCATGTAAAATAATCTCTCAGAGAGAAAGTTAGAGGTGAATGAATGTGCTGCTCCTCTCTGCCCCTCACTGAACAGAGTAGCCGCAGAGAGAGGCGTGTCTCCGGGGGGAAAGCAGGACCTCACACTCACCGGGCAGTACTGGCCATTCTCTTCTACAGAAAGTAGCTAAGGTTTGTCTAAAAAGTCGCTAGATATGACGCTAGGAGCTTTTTTGAAAACGTTGGAGGAGGGTCTGCAGCGGGGAGTCCTATTTTGAGTGAAAGGATTGTATTCATGTTCTGTAGAAAATAAACCCTTTAAAGTTATTTGGTGATTTCGTATTTATTGACTTTTTATCATTCAAGCAATTTTAAGCCTTCATCTCTGTAATGTTCTTCCCTAATTGTGGATATTCTCGAGTGAAATAGACGAGGCCACCTAGGGAACACATGAAGTTATGTAGGAGCAGTGATGAGAATGAAATGACTAATAAGATTAGAAAGACATTAATAATGTTACTATTAGCAGTAAATTTGTGTACTTTATTACGATAACTATACTGCCATGTACATGATATAATGTTAATGTGTTAATATGTTTTAAATGTGTTTGTGTGCTGTCCTTATACCGTGTCTAGGTCGGTCTCCCCGGCGCGCGCGCACAGACATATATAGTCAAATCGGAGCAGCGAGCCATAAGATCCGTTATGACGTCACGTTCAGAGTTCTATAAGTTTCCTGATGGTATGCTTGACGGTTGTTCCGTTTATGACGCCGCAAATGTCGAGGTTTTTAAACGTTGTGGTATCAGAGCGGGCCTCTGTATTCATTTGAACGGAGTAGTATTTAATCATTGGTCTATCTAACCTTTTCATGTGGTTAGTTTCTTTGTTTGTTCATCTGTCATGTTTAAGAATGGACACTGAAATAATATATCCAGATATGTGTACAGCTGCTGTGTGACAATGTAAAATTAAAAAACCCCAACATTTCCATGTCTAGAGAAGAGGGTGCGTTCTTTAAAAATTAAATCATAATGATGATGCTGTGAAACAGTTCAGAAGCTCCGTGTATTGTCCTTGATACGTGAAAACTAGACAATGCACAGTAATAACACTGATGAGCTGCGTCAGTGTAAAATAGCCCAAAGCTACCTTCTGTTTCAGGCGGCGTTGTGCTGGATGGAGCTTGACTGCCCTCGTGTGTCCAAACTCAGGAACGGCAGTTTCCCTGAAGGGGTATTCTGTTCCAAGTTTGTGGTAGTTAGCCAAGAAATATTACATGATTACCATTACTCTCTCTCCCCTTTTTAAAACCTGTTCACGATAATTATTGTATACATTACCTTTATTTTTGTAATGTTCTCCCCTATTTGTGGATATTCTTGAGTGAAATAGATGAGGCCACGTAGGGAACACATGAAGTTATCTAGGAGCAGATTCTGAAATATCTTTTTGAAGGACCTCAAACTATTATCATTTGCTATACTATTGATCATTATGTTAAGTACATCTTATTCGTATATGGAAAGTACTTAATGAAGATAATATACTTTATATTTTTTTATGTAACCGTTCAAGTATTTGTTGAAATGCTTTTGTTACTGATAAATACATGTACACTTAAATTGATTTTGTTCTGTCTGTGATTTTGTAGATCTGGATGTTCAGCTGGTCTCAGATCAAGCATCCTCCTCTGTACTGACTCCACTATCCCCAGCTTCATCCCATTCATCAGATTCCACAATTGTCCTGGAGTCCAGAAGAAAGAGGAGGAACCCAACAGGGTTAATGGAGCAGAATGAAGCAAGACAGGTAAGCTTTGAATAAATGCATTTAAAATCCTCAATTACATAATTGTTTATTATTGATACTTATCTGTAGAAGTGTTTTGTAAATGTATTCTCGACATAAAGGAAAGGCATTAAAAATCCTCTTAAATTTCCATGAGCATGTCATAACAATGTAAGATGTTTTGGCAGAAAGTTGATTGTGTTCTGAGGGTCAATCCAAAGGGTGAGGAAATCTTCAAGGAGTATGAAAAGACCAAAACACTAGCAGATGTCACACATAAACAGATGGTGAACGCCCTGGTTGCAGACATGTTAGAGCTACATGGGTAAGAATTGGAGGTCACTTCCCTCCCTTTATCATCACAACAGATTCATGTGGTGCAGCTAAAGAATGCTATTCTGTGTTGCTATAAAAGGAGAATTTATCCTTTAACTTCTTGCAAAACATACACACTTGCAAAGTAAACTGATTTATTTTGAAAGGAGGATTCCATCCTCAAGTGTGAGGACCAATTATGCACTGGGAATTGTGACACTTTTTCCATACCTCCAAGATCCTTTCTCCAAACATGGATATGTAAGTTCTGTCTGAAAACCCAAACCAGTGTGTTTTTATATTTTCTTCCCTTTTATAGTTTTAAAGTTAAAATGATCTTGTTTTAGATGAGTGTTTATAGGTTGCTCAGCTTTGTATTTTCCACTTGTTTTTGTAATGTTATATAGTCATTGTGTGAACTTATTGTGTTGAGTAATTTATTCTTGAAGCCAAGCACGAGATGCCTCTCTTTGGGTCTTTTCTTAAACAGGAACACTACTATGATCCTTTAGGGTAATACTGGCTTCATTGCATGGAGGATCAAGACAGTTCAACATAACACCTGTGCTGGCTCCCGGTGTCATTCCAAGACTGTTCTTCAGGATGGTCCAAAAACCAGACGAGAATCTCTGTTATTCTGTCAACAGCGATTTGGTGAGGAGTGCAGGGAGGCGATATCTACAATACGACATTTCACTGATGAGAAGATGAGCGACTTTCCAGTATTGACAGAAGATGGTGGGTGAGGATGCATCATCTTCTGTCCTGGATTTGTTCACTTGTTTCCTTGCTGTATCTGGATTGGTAAGAAAATATTTAGCTTTGGAAGTAGTTTTGAAAAGGAAATGACCTTCTCTGTAGTTATTAAATGAGTTCACTGGTACAGCAGAGAAAGGAGTTGTTCAATGATCACCATAACAACAACAGGCCGGTCCAAACTGAGAAATTCAACGTTCTAATCTTTTATATCCCAAATGTATGCATAAATAACACAGCAGATCTTAATTTTTAGTATTTGACCTTTTATCCATTTATGTCCGTTATGTTTAAACCTGTATAAACCTTATTTAAAGATCGACCAGGATTTCTCCATGATGTTTGGTGACGAAGTGTCCAAGAAGTTCCTGGCAAAGTGGTCAATATTCTTCAAGCCAAACATCATTGCAGACTGCAAGACTCTTAAGAATATGGGCGGGCTGCTGTCAGGAACTGAACCTGAATCTGAGGACTACAATGGTCAGTATAAATTGTTATGTATTTTAAAAATGTTCCATTCTTTAAAAAAATGATTAAAGAGAGATCATTTAATTATTTTGTGATGTCTTTAGGATGGGACAGCGATATGTCCTCAATCCTTTTGCAGCTGCATCTGCTCCCTCTAACCTCAAGAGGCCAGAAAAAAAAATATCCAAGATCAGTTCAGCTCAAGCAACCAGCCATCTTGTGAGCTGTCTTAAGGTATGCAAAAGTTAATATTTAAACATCAGATCTTAATTTTACGAACTCTTGAGGTGTAGATTATTTTAGGATTCTGAGACCTGCATCTCATTTTGCATACTCCACCTACAAACAAGATGTGACGGTGCTAATGATAATGTAAAAAAAACATGCAGTTTTATTTTAATATTTATTTTATGTCCCTTTGCTGACCTCCAGGAAGGAGCCAGTGTGACTACCTTCATTGAGAGTGCTGACACAAGACAACCATTCCTCCTCTGTATCAGTGAGCGAAAGAAGGATATCCCAAAGTTCTACATTATTATCGACCAAAAGGCGATCCCATGTAAGGCGCACACGTCAGTGGCAGCTTTTGATGAACTGTTCAAAGTTCACTATGTCTTCAGTTTCTCATATGATGAAGCTCTTTGTGATTTCTACACATTTATCCAAACCACCATCTATAACATCGATGTCGGAAGAGCAAAGCAGAGCCCGCGTGTTAAAGAACTTCGAGCACGATTGCTGCAGCGAGATTAACAGCCTTGAAGATGTTCACGTGTTTTGTATGTAAAGCACACCTCAGAACTTGTTTGGCTCTTCGTCAACATTTAAAATTTCAACATGTTTATATCCTAGCAAAAAGTTACATTTAAAATGTGGAGAGCCAAGTCGCCTGTTATCATTTCCAAAACCATGCACTGTTCTCGCAGCAAAAGCACACTTTACAGATTCTACTCTATTACAACGATTTTGAAATTGCTAACCCTCTAGGTTCCAAGAGGGGGATCCACAAACTTGGTTGTATCTATTTTACTCTAAAAAAAAAAAAAAAAAAAATCTTCCATCCAAGTGTAACTCTGTACTGATTAATGTACATCTTGCAGCTTGATTCTACACGGAAGATCTTAAGACATACAGTTTTGATGTGATACTAAAGCCCCTTATTGATGACCTGAAAATCTTAGAAGCCGAAGGCATACAGCTTCCTTGTTTTGAACCACCATTGTTTGGCTCAGTAATTCAAGTAACAGGAGATAATTTGGCTTTAAATGGCTTGCTGGGAATCTTACAGTGCAACTAATTTCTGTAGGCTTTGTTTAATTAGTAAGGAAGAAGTTCAATCTATATTTTCTGAAGATCATTCTGGCTTAATTTTCCGTTCCAAAGAGGTTCATACTGAACATTGTAAGGCACTAAATGAAAATCCTGAACTGCGGTCAATATATGGTGTCAAAAAGTCATGTGTGCTCAATTCATTAGAGTATTTCCATTGTACTGATAACTATGCTGTTGACATCATGCATGATCTGCTAGAGGGTGTGGTACAGTATGAACTTAAACTGGTTTTTGAGTACCTTGTTAAACAGGGTGCACAGCTTTAATTATGGTTACACAGACCGTAAAAACAAACCAAGTGGGTTAAAAATGGATGATAAGGGCAAACACCTGGGTTTGAATGCCATACAGTCATGGTGTCTTCTGCACAACACTCCACTGATATTTGGTGGTCATTGAAAGGAATAACAATCACTGGAACTTTCTCCTGCTTTTGATACAGATTGTCAATATAGTGTTCTCCTACACCATAACTGATGGGATGATATGTTACTTAAAACATCTGATCTGTGATCACCATACTCTATTCAAAGAATTGATTCCTGACAAGACGTCGATTCCCAAGCACCACTTGATCTGAGATGCATAAAAAATTGGCCCTCTTATCCATATGTGGTGAATGCGATTTGAAGCTAAGCACCATATTTTCAAAAGATGTGGCAAAAAATTTCAAGAATCTCATTAAATCATTAGTAAAGCAACATCAACGTCAATTGGAATTTAACTGTGAAAATGATTGTTTTAGAAGGTTTGAATTTGGTCCTACATCAAAAACCATCTGTAACTTGCAAGGTGGGGAAGAACTCAGTCAGACATTATATTTAGAAGCCTGTTTGAGTGTTACAAGTACAAAGTGGGTCAGACATTATGGTACTGAGTATCAGGTTGGTGTGTTCATATGCACTGGATGTACCTATGATCTCCCTGTGTTCAAAAAGACCTGTTATATAATAATATATGAAGAGAGTGCTTTCATTATTTCCTGCAATGTAAAAACGATGTACTATGATGACCACTTCAATGCATACTGTATAGAAGATAACCAAATGGATGAGTTTTCTGTCATCTCTGTGAATAAACTGACACACTTTAGGCTATTTGACCAGCAGTGCTCTAATGAGAATAATCAAAGAGAGTACATAGTGCCCAATTGTTATATTTAGAAAGACTTGACCTGAGGGGTCAGTAATGTTAACGCCCTTGAAAAAAGAAAACTATTAAAGCAACCAACTTGTTTTTTTTCTTTATTTGCCTTTTAGATTTGTAATCATTTGAATGTTATTTTAATTGTGCAGTAGCATATTAACACTTTATAGTGTTAGAGGCAACTCATTTAATAGTATGCAATTAACACTATGAGATTTAATGAATTACTCCTATGAGAATTAATTTCTAACACTACACACTGGTGTTGAGAAACTAACACTTGAGTAGTGTTCAATTTCAACTATACAAAGAGTTGATGTGAACTCTATTAAAGTGTTAAAATGACACTGTGGAGTGTGGACCCCTCCGGACACTTTAAAAGTGTTGAAATGAAACTCCAATAGAGTGGATTTGTTTCTGTGGATTTTGCTGTGTATGTATATTTTATAATGTTAAAGTGCACACCTTGATTTCTATTATAATAACATTATTAATGTATTTCTAATTTTATTAGACATGTCATTCTCATCACTGCTCCTAGATAACTTAGTGTTCCCTAGGTGGCCTCATCTATTTCACTTCGAGAACATCCACAAATAGGGAAGAACATTACCTTTATCTTTGTAATGTATACAATAATGATCATGAACGGGTTAAAAAGGGGACACAGTAATATAAACCATATAATATTTCTTAACCAACTCGGCCCTAACTACAAATGTACTCTTATGACAGAATACCGCTGCTGGGAAATTGCCGTTACCGAGGTTGGGCACAGGAGGGCAGTCAAGCTCCATCCAGCACAGCACACAACGCCACCTGAAGCAGAAGGTAGGTTTGGGCTAATTTACAGACACAGCTCATTACTGTGCATTGTATTGTTCGGACATAACCACAATTAACGGCTCTTCTATAAAAACAAACATTATGTAATATTCATAGAACTATATTTATATTAAAAAATACTAAATTAATAACTAACCTTATTCTAATGTTGATAGAAAGCCTTTTACATCATTTACACACACAGATATATATATATATATATATATATATATATATATATATATATATATATATATAGATAGATAGATAGATAGATAGATAGATAGATAGATAGATAGATATCCTTTTCTCTCCATACCACGTTCTAATATTTAAACTGGACACACGAGGGCAGTCAAGCTCCGTCCAGCACAAGACACAACGCCGCCTGGAACAGAAGGCAGATTTGGGCTACTGTACACAGACACAGCTCATCGGCGTTATTACTGTGCATTGTCTAGTTTTCACATAAGGACAATACACAGCTCTTCTGCAGTGTTCATCATCATCTATAAAATAAACAAACATTATGTAATATACATAGCAGTATATTTATCATAATAAAGTTCACTCATCAATAACGAATAATAAACATTTCTATATGTTGATAGAAATATAAAGCATGTTTATTTATATATATATATATATATATATATATATATATATATATATATATATATATATATATATATATGTGTGTGTGTGTGTGTGTGTGTGTGTCCCCTTCTCTTATCTAAATATTCAAACAGCCCAAGAAATAAAATTAGCTGTTTTCTGAGACGATGAAGTGACTCTTAAAAGAGCCTTTGTGTATATTAGACGGAGTTGTCGTTTAAGTGCATTCTCCGCGAATACGGCAGGCCAGCTGAATATCCTTGAGAGAGATGGAGAAATGTGAAAAGCTAGCACTGTGGCTATGTGTTTTGCAACCATGAGCTGTATTTCAACGCTTTTTGGCCACAGCATGCTGCCTCACAAACATCCCAATTCATGCCCCCCTTTTCCACAGTCGTTGTGTATATCTAGGTAAGGATAAAAGTTACATTTCCATCCATCCATTTTCTATACCGCGTAATCCTTCTCAGGTCACAGGTAAAAGTTACATTTTCCAAAGAAATTTAACTCGCTGAGATGGGCAGTCCATAGGTAGTCGGTACCTAGCCGCCCAAGGATTGGATTGCATTGCGATGGCTCAACTATGGAATTGTCCCGTTCTGTGAGACCTTTGGGCCGTCTCGCCGCATCGTCACCCTTCAGTTTATATGACGGCACAGCTCATACCCCAAGACTTGAATAAAATCTATTTGAGAAGCAGTCATCTAGTCAGCGAACATTAAACCCTCATTTGCATAGTTTTCGTTAAAAGTGGGAGGCCTCAGACGAGGTGGCCGAGAGGTTAAGGCGATGGACTGCTAATCTGTTGTGCTCTGCACGCGTGGGTTCAAATCCCATCCTCGTCGCAAGCTGGTTACTTTGTCTCCTCTTTCCAGCAATATCTGGCATTATTGCAGTCTGTCTCACACCTACAAGGCCTACAAATGGGAAGCTTTGTACAGGTCCCTGAGCTAGCACTAGAGAGGGTGGAGAAATGTGAAAAGCTAGCACTGTGGCTACACATTTTGCAACCGTGTGCTGTATTTCAATGCTTTTTGGCCACAGTTGCTGTAAGGCTCTGGCGTCTCTGGAGGTCCATCAATGCAGAACGCATTCCGAAGTCCAGACGACAGGGGCAAAGAACCTGCACCGAAACCTCTTTATTGCTCCACACACCGGGATGTAATTTCATATGCGTGAGATATGTCAGCAAGAGGTTAAGGTGATGAACTGCCAATCCGCTGTGCACAGCCCATGTGGGTTTGGATCCTATTTTTCTTGTAAAGACCTTGCTTAAGCGCATTCTGTAAAGGAAGCGTGCATGGTGCAGACACTGTTGGTGTCTGCATGAGCAGTTAGTCTGAAGGGGAAATTAGGGTCAGGTGTTTTCAATCAACGGGATGACAATCAGGTGTGAGTGAGCACCCTGTCTTATTTGAAGAACAGTATTTCTCAACACATGTTTGTGGAAGTGTATCATGGTATGAAAAAAGGACATTTGTGAGGATCTCAGAAAAAGAGTTGTTGATGCTCATCAGGCTGGAAAAGTTAAAAAAAAAAAAAAAAAACATCTCTAAAGTGTTTGGACTCCACCAATCCACAGTCAGACAGATTGTGTACAAATGAAGGAAATTCACGAGCATGGTTACCCTCCCCAGGCGTGGTCAACCAACAAAGATCACTCCAAGAGCAAGACATGTAATTGTCCACGAGGTCACAACGGATCCCGGGTAACTTCTAAGCAACTAAAGTCCTATCTGGCATTGGCAAATGTTAATGTTCATGAGTCCACCATAATGAGTACACTGAACAACAGTGGTGTGCATGGCAGGACTGCAAGGAGAAAGCCCCTGCTTTCCATAAAGAACATTGCTTCCTGCATGCAGTTTGCTAAAGATCACATGGACAAGACACAAGGCTACTCGAAAAAACGTTTTGTGGACAGGTGAGACCAAACTAGAACTTTTTGGTTTAAATGAGAAGGGTTATGTTTGGGGGAAGGAAAACACCGCAATCCAGCATAAGACCCGTATCCCATTTCTGAAAAATGGTGGTGGTAGCATTACAGTTTGGGCCTGTTTCGCTGCATCTGGGCCAGGACGGCTTGACATCATTGATGGAACAATGAACTATGAATAATACCAGCAAATTCTAAAAGAAAATGTCAGGACATCTGTCCGTAAACTGGATCTCAAGAGAAAGTGGGCCGTGCAGCAAGACAGCAACCCTAAGCACACAAGTCGTTCTACCAAAGGATGGTTAAAGAAGAATAAAATTAATGTTTTGGAATGGCCAAGTCAAGGTCCTGACCTTAATCCAATAGAAATGCTGTGGAAGGACCTGAAGCAAGCAGCTCATGTGAGGAAACCCACCCACATCCTAGAGATGAAACTGTACTATAATGAGGGATGGGCTAAAATTCCTCCAAGCTGACGTGCAGGACTGATCAACAGTTACCGGAAACGTTTGTTTGCAGTTGTTGCTGCACACCGAGGTCACACCAGATACTGAAAGCAAAGGTTCACATACTTTTGCCACTCATAGGTATGCAATATTGGATCATTTTCATCAATAAATAAATGACCATGTGTAATATTTTTGTCTGGTTTCTTTAATTAGGTTCTCTTTATCTACTTTTAATACTTGTGTGAAAATCTTATGATGTTTTAGGTCCTGGTAATGAAGATGTATAGAAAGTTCTAAAGGGTTCACAAACCTTCAAGCACCACTGTAAGTGGGATGTAAAGTCATAGCAGAAGAGCTTTTCCGCAAACACTACCGATGTGACCGTGGACCATGGGGTCTTAAGCCTAGACGAATCGCGTCCAAAAGACCACGCCTTAGCTCTGTCTTCAGCTTGAAATGGTTAGATGTCTCCGCCAGAGCTGGTTAAGCGAAAGGCACTCGAGTCTCACAACAGCCCATTTGTCGCGCCCATGCCAGATTTCTTGTTGTCCGGTGGAATGACCCGGTCACCTTCTTACCATGAACGGGTTTACCACCATGTCAGCCTGGGGTAGTGTGGCCGAGTGGTCCAAGGCACTGAATTTTGGCTCCAGTCTCTTTAGGGCGTGGGTTCAAATCCCACCGCTGTCAGGGTAGTTAGCTGAAAGTATTTATGCTCAACTTTCCTTAACTTCTCCAGTTAATTCTCAGTGGTAGTCCTTATCACTACGGATGCAATATATTTTTCGCCACATGTTGATTCCATGGTGCTGTTCCGAAGCTTTTTGTTTTCTTTTTTTTTTCTTTTTTTTTTTTTTGAAGATCTACATTTTGAATTGCCTCCGCTACTGCGTAAACCAGTTAATACTTTATTGGCTTTATTTTTTCGGCTTTCATCTCTTTTTGTTTATTTCTTTTTATTTGTTTTAAGTCTTTTGGTAACAAGTGAGCAGATCACACAGTTATGTTAGATTAAGTTAGAATATATTAGAGTAGATGTGTATCTTTTCAATAGTTGTATAATTAAATTTTGGGTCTTTGATCTTTTGCTCTAATATGAAACCTGTGAAGTTATTTTAAAAGAATCAGTTACCATAATTTTACTTTACAAAACATAATGCATAACTAAGTAAATTCTTTTTATATATTTATGTTAATTGTTCATATCTATGGGTACTATTCAGGCCATCAGCATGAAGAAAAAAAAAATCCCTGGGAGAATCAATGTGTCCTTCAGGAGAGGCCCATCAGGTGATTTACTTTGGGACTCATCTGAAGAGGCAAGAAGCATTAAAGACGATCCATCTTTGCAAGAGAAGTCAACACCTCAAAGAGAAGATGTGGTCAGGAACAATACAGCCTCCCACTCCATTCAATCCACCTGCTAGTGGTGTTCCTGAAGACGTACCTCTGACACAGGCTGCAGTTGAGAAGACACCAAAAAAAAAACAAATTAGATCCTGTTTAGCTTGTGGTCAGCCAAATTCTCGTTACATGGGTGATGGCTACTCTGTACATTTCTTTTAGCAGGCTGGTGATGTTAAATACTTCTACTGCTCCAGGAAAGTCTTTGAGGCATACTCTGCAGAGGGCCTTCTGGTCATCTGTGCAGGTTCTGCCACCAGCCACTAAAACAAGGACCCAATAGCCCTCATATCCACACTGGTTTCCCTGGAGCGGCAGGCAAATACATTTACTGTCCTTCTAAAGTGCTCTCCCTGTATCAGGCACAGGGAATGAATGCAGAGACGACATGGGCAGAGTTTCAGCAGTCCTCATTCTATGAGGCTGAGAGGCAGAGGTGGATTGTTGAAAAGAGAAAATAACTTTGTTGTGAAACACAGTATTTAAGGTCTGTGCATGACATGTCTGATTGCAAGCCAAGCACAAGGTTTGATTTTGGTAAATAGTTACAAATCTTGTGTAATACTGTAGTCCATGAATCTCATTCTACGTCTTCTGTGTTCTCTCTCTCTCTCTCTCTCTCTCTCTCTCTCTCTCTCTACCATTGTGGAATTGTGTATAGACAACATTGTATTTAAAAAAACAAAACAAAATTGTCCTGTGTATTTGTAAATATGTTTTATCTAGCTTGTATTTGTAAATGTTTTAAAATCTTAGTCCTTATTTGGAATACATTTTCAATAACTTACTATAACACACTCTGCATATATTATTTAGATAGTTATTTTAATTTTGACAAACTGTTAATTTCACATTCTTCTTTAACAGTTAATTTTACACACTGAAAGAGTATCGGAATAGTAAATGTTGACAATGCCACTTTTAAAAAAATTACATAGCTACAATATGTAACAGATAAAATAATATAAATATTTGAACGGATGTTTTTACGTTAGGTTCGTCCGACCCTCCTCGTGGATTATCCTCGCTTTCTATTGGCTAGTCAGCGCTCTACACCTACGTGTGACTGGCCCCCGTGTGGCAGGTGAGAATTCTACCACTGAACCACCAATGCTTATCTTAAAAATCCATGGACTTCGCAGAGTGCGATTTAAAGCTGAGTATTGTGCTGCTTCAGCAATTTGGTTTAAAATTCTAAAGGAGAATCTCTTCCATATTTCAGCAGCATGGAGTTTGTCCATTACCCTAGTTTTGGGCGGAATTGATAAGGCTTGTGAAGTGCTTTGGGTGAAGGCTCAAGCAACACAAACGTCTCCAAAACTCAGTTGTGCATTGGCCTGGAATCTAACCCGGACTTCACAGAGGGCGCTTTCCAGGTAAGTATTGTGCTGACTCAGCAATTTGGTTTCAAAATTGACAAGGAGCATCCTAAGGCTCTTGTATATTTGAGCAACATGGACTGTGTCTGCTACCCTTTTTTTGGACAGAATTGATAAGGCTTGTAGAGTTCTTTGGGTGAAGGCTCAATATTCAAAACTCAGCCGTGAGTGGCCGGGAATCGAACCCCGGCCTCACGCGTGGTCGGTCAGAATTTGACCACTGAACCACCAACGCTTAGCTTATCTTAAAGGAGTAAGGACAATGCAGAGTGTGCTTTTCATTAAGTATTGTTCTGATTAAACAGTTTGGTTTCAAAATAGAAAAGGAGCATCCTAAGTCTCTTGTATATTTCAGCAGCATGGAGTTGGTCTAGTTTGGGCAGAAATGATAAGGCTTGTAATGTTCTTTTGGTGAAGGCTTAACTTTCAAAACTCACTTCTGCATTAGCCGGGAATTGGACCCGGGCCTCCCGCGTGGCAGGCGAGAATTCTACCACTGAACCACCAAGGCTTAGTTTAAATAATTAAAGACTTTGCAGAGTAAGCTGTTCAGGTAAGTATTGTGCTGTTCAGCAATTTGGTTTCAGATTTGAAAAGGAGAATCCTAAGTCTCTTCCTTATTTCAGCAGCAGTCACACACTATATTTCCAGATACTGTATAATATTATAATATCTCCTCTCTGCTCAACACGCATGCAATACAGTCTACATACCGTAGAGCAGTGTTTTTCAACCACTGTGCCGTGGCACACTAGTGTGTCGTGAGAGATCGTCAGGCAAATTGTCCAATTTCACTTAGTCTTAAAATTCTTTTTTATTAAAATTTATTCATTATTATCTGCAAATAATAAGCCATGGTTGAGTGTCTGTGCTGTAATATAGTGACTGGCAGAGTAATGTAATATTCGTCCGGGTGGCAGCAGGTAATTGCCTCCTACCTTCTTAGAGACAAGAGAATTAGTGATGCATGCGACAGGTCGTGGTGGCAGTTGTTTTTTCTGGCAGTGCCGTACAAAATAGGAAGTTTTCTCTAATGGCATCTCCATCCACAAAACGCACATTGGCCAAGAGCTGAAAATATCTGTACACTCATCAAGTTGCAACGCAAATTTCCTACAAGATACGTATCTTTTCCAAAACATGGCTTTCGATGTCTGTAGACATGTCATCAGTACGTCTGGCGATTGTGTTATCTGAGAGCGGGAGTTTAGATATGTCTTTAACCGCGTCAGGGCCGAGCATCTCGTTGACAGTGTCTTTGCGGGCAGGTAGTATTAACGTCTCTGCCACAGTGTGGGACTTTTTTCATTTAGCTACAAGTGCAGCAACTAGCTTTGAGGGCTTTCTAATTTACCTTTGTGGTTTTTCTCATTAATGTTGCCTGTTTCGGTGTTTTCACGCAGACAAACAAGATAGTCCATCGGCTTGTTTTGAAGCGACGGGTGTTTCGCTTGGAGATAGCGTTTAAGCTTGCTTGGCACCATGGCGCTATTGGACTGCTTCTCGCCACACACCAAGCATAATGGAGTCGGGGTCATCTCATTGCTGGTGAAAGTAAATCCTAACGAAAGAGAACTTTCGCTGTATTGCCTCGAGCTCACCGTCTTTGCTTTCTTTTTACCACCACTCATACTAGGCCCTTCACCTGGGTCACAATCTTGTCCAGGGCCCAGTTCGGAGTTTGCATTTTTCCTTTTTAAAAACTTCTCCATCACAGGAGAGGAAATTTTTTGGGTCAAATCGGAATATCTTGTTTGCACTGATGGAGCTGCAGCCATGGTCGGGCACACCTAAGGCTTCGTTAGCAGAGTGAAGGAAAGAAACCCAGATCTTATTGTTACACACTGTTTTCTGCACCGTGAGGCCTTCGTTGCAAAGACTTTACCAGCAGAACTAGTTCCTGTGGTGGATGATGTGCGCATAGGGAACTTTGTAAAGACACGACCTTTGAAAAGGTATATTTGCATCTTTGCGTGAGGAAATGTGAGCGGAGCATAAAGCCTTATTGCTCCATACGGAGGTCCGATGGTTGTAGCGTGACAAGTTGCTGGCCCGTGTGTATGAGCTGAGGGAGGAACTTAAAGTCTTTCTGACAAATGAGAGGTCTGAATACTCAAATCTGTTTGCAAGTGATGAGTGGTGTGCAAAGCTGGCATACCTGGCAGATATATTTCATCATCTGAATGAACCGAACACACGGATGCAAGGCCGAAATGAGAACCTGCTTACAAGCATGGATAAAATAAATGGATTCCATTTAAAGGTGCACCTCTGGCAACAACATGTGCAAAGTGCCAACCTTGAGATGTTCCCACTCACAGAGGAACGGCAAGATCACCCTGCTGCACTGTGCGAGGTAATAGGTAAACATCTGAAAACTCTTGAGTAGAAGTTGTCATTTTATTTCTCTTCAGCCTCCACTGAATGCCTTGACTGCTGTTGGAAAGGACATGACCTTACAGGAGCAGGAGGAACTAACTGAACTGAAACAAGATCGTGGTTTAAAGCTAAGATTTGCTGAACTTCCTTTGGACAGTTTTTGGTTGACTGCTACCAAGGAATTCCCCATTCTGGCCAACAAAGTTTTGACATTGACATTTGACATGGCTCAAAAAAGATTGAAAAACATTGCGTTGCACTACACAATTTAAGAAGCTACACTTACTTCTGCTTCCATTGTAACACTTTTCAGTTTTGGAGCAACAACAACAACAACAACAACAAAAGTGTTGGAACAAAATAAATCTTATTTTCCATTCCAGGTTGCAGGTATTCGTGGGTGCAATGCAACACTGTTCCACACACAAATAACTCTTTTGAATGGTTAAATGACTAAAATCAGAAAGCGCCACCAGCATATCTGACAAAGATGACTCATGAACCAATTCTTTAATCACTAGCTGAAAACGACGTATTGAATTTACACAAACGTCAAATAACAAATACAAAATTCTACTTTCTCATGAATATGGTATAGTGCATTGCTTAATCAGCAGTTTTTCTTAGAAAGACAAGATATTTAAATTGAATTAATTTAATGAAATCACACATCAAGCTGTCTTTTCTAACAGAACATTAAATTTAGCATTATCTCCCAGTTTCAGAAAGTTCTAGCCAGACATTCAGGGGGAAAGAATCAGAACAAAATGTAAAATAAAAAAGTAGTGAAAGATGAAAGTGAAGGAATAAACAAGGGGTTTGTGTCTTAGTTGTTGGGTAATTAAAAACTAAAAAAAAAGCTGTGAGAATCAGCGTTTGTCACAACGATGCCAAACGCTCTGCGTCTCCCGACTATTTCTTTAGGATTGTTCACAAACTGAGAAATCAAGGTTCTTCAGTCATGCTTCCCCCACAATCAAGCTTTGGAGTTGACTCCATGTTCCCAATGACTATAGAGTCGACTCCAAAGCTTGATTCCTTTGAATCGACTCTATTCTCATTACCTGGTATCTACGAATTGACACCAGGTATTAGGAATCGCCCTGTTAATCATGATAATGATAGTATGTACTTAATATTGTGGGTTGTTCCCCTAACCTTTAATTCGAGATTTGTGCTGAATCGATTCTTGGAACAGACTCACTCAGTGTTGCAATCGATTTCAGAATATTAGCAAGGGTTTGAATCGTTATCATTTCCCCTGCTTCCATTTGTAGGAAGCTGCCTTAATCACGATGAACCCAGGCTACGCAGGCAGGACCGAGCTCCGGGACAACCTGGAGGCCGCTTCAGATCCGTCTCCATGATTGTGCCCGACCACGCCGTCATCGCAGAGGTGTGCTCGGGTGCCGTCATTCATTACATTATGTAATGAACGCAATAACGGATGTATTCTGGCGTGTTACAGAACCGTTTCACGTTGTCTTTTTTGCTGTAGGTGGACTTGTGAGCTGAGGGCTTCAAGTCCAGTGAGACTCTGGCGAAGAAGATGATTCAGCTGTATAAGCTGTGCAGCAAGCAGCTTTCCCGGCAGGACCACTATGACTTCAGCATGAGAGTCGTCAACTCTGTTATCGTCATGGCCGGGTATGTCCGTCTACGAACAGGGTGAACATATTAGATTAGATTAGATTCATCCGTTGTTTTTTCTAAATTGTTAATTAAAACTATCTCTAAATGTAACAGATGGCTTGCTGGAATAAATCGAGTGTGTGTGTGTGTGTGTGTGTGTGTGTGTGTGTGTGTGTGTGTGTGTGTGTGTGTGTGTGTTTCAGGTCTCTGATGCGAGAGAACCTACACCTGAGTGAGAACGTGGTGTTGATTAGAGCGCTACGATACTCCAACCTGCACAAGTTACTCAAGGATGATGCAGAACTTAAAATAAAATAAATGAATGAATGAATGCCTTTTATTGTCACTATATATATGTACAATGAAATTAAGAGCCACTCCTTTTTGTTCCGTGCAAACATATACATTCAATACACAAGAAGAATAAACAGATAATACACAGATAAATAAACAAGATAAATAAACAAAATAAATAAACAAGATATACAATATATGCAAGATAGATATGCAAGATAGATAGATATTAGGGTGGATGGCGGAGGTACTATGAAATGCACAGTTTTGAGACAATATATACATATGCTGGGGACTCAGTACATGTGTTTGTTTATCATGGTAATAGCTTTCGGGAAGAAACTATTCTTAAATCTACTAGTCCTTGTTTTGATGCACCTGTAACGTCTCCCTGAGGGCAACAGATTGAACAGATCAAAGCCAGGGTGAGAACAGTCCTTAATGATAGTTTTTCCTCTGCTGAGGCAACGGGAGGTGTAAGAGGGCAGCCAATGATCTTCTGTGCTGCTCTTACTACCCTCTGAAGCCTCTCCCTGTCTGCTGCGGTGCAGCTACCATACCACACCGTGATACAGTATGTCAGCAAGCTCCCGACAGACGAGCGGTAGAAGATCAGCATCAGATTGGAGTCCAGATTCTACTTCCTGAGAACCCTCAGGAAGTGTAGCCGCGTTTGAGCCTTCTTGATAACCGCTGTGATGTTGTCCGTCCAGGAGATGTTTGCAGAGATAAGGACGCCAAGAAACCGGACGGTGTGGACCTTCTCCACACGCTCACCATTAATGAAGAGGGGGGCCAGCTCCGTGTTGTGTTTTCTGAAGTCTACAATAAGTTCCTTGGTTTTCTTGGTGTTTAGAGTCAGATTGTTCTTTGAACACCAGGCTGCCAAGTTTAGGACTTCCTCTCTGTAGGCTGCCTCCTCTCCTTTTGAGATAAGTCCGACCACTGTGGTGTCGTCAGCAAACTTGATGATAAGATTATTGTTTTAGACTGGACTACAGTCGTATGTGTAGAGACAGTACAGGAGGGGGCTCAGTACACAGCCCTGTGGAGAACCTGTGCTCAACGTGCGAGTGGAGGAGAGGTGGGGTCCGAGTCTCACTGTCTGGGACCGGTTGGTGAGAAAGTCCTTTATCCAGGCACACGTGAGGCGGGGGAGGCCAAGGGTGACCAATTTGGTGACGAGAATGTCCGGAATTATTGTATTAAAAGCCGAACTGTAATCCACAAAAAGCATCCGTACGTAGCTCTGTTGCTGCTCTAGATGTCTCAACACGTAGTGGACAGCTACAGCGATAGCATCCTCTGTGGATCTGTTTGCACGATAAGCAAATTGAAAAGGATCGAAATCTGGGGGGAGGTAGTCCTTGATGTGCTGAAGAACCAATCTCTCAAAGCACTTCATGATAACTGGAGTGAGGGCCACAGGACGATAATCATTCAGGCTAGTGGTGGGCGACTTCTTTGGCACTGGAATGTTTGTGGCTGATTTAAGCAGGACAGGATGACTGTTTGGGCCAGGGAGAGATTGAAAATTCTGGTAAAGATGTGGGCAGATAAACTGATAAATAGTAAAGAATGCCAAAGCTTACATATGGAGTATCAAAGGTCATTATCACAGGCTCTATCAGGCTCTAGGAGGAAATTCCAGGACAAATTAGGAAATACAATTAACTGACATTTGCAAATTCTTTGCAACTAAAAAGCTGTAATTATATACTATATAACTTTTTTTAAGCATTTAAAGTATATAACATTAGCACCTTGTAATGTTATACCAGATGAAAAGTAAAGAATCCTGGAACATCTGAACATCCATAATCTGAAAATCTTGAACCTAGTGTCAATCGAGTCAATCCAATCCTTCTTGTGTGTGTTTAGCGGTATTCAGTCGGACCTCTTTCCTGGTGTGGGCGTCCCCGAGCACGACTACGGCGCGCTTCAGTCGAACATCGAGGCAGCTCTATGCGCCCTCTCCCTGCAGCCCGTCTCCAGCATGACCGCCAAGGTGATCCAGCTGTACGAGACCATGCTGGTGCACCAGGGGGTCTTGCTGGTGGGCCCTACAAGAGGCGGTAAGACCACAGCGTACCGTGCCCTCGCTGACGCACTGCGCACCCTCCACGAGACAGAGGGCTGCGAGGTGAATCCCTTATACAAGCCCATCGAGACCGACGTGCTCAACCCGCAGTCAGTGAGCATGGACGAGCTGTATGGTGAAGACGACCCTCTCACACGGGAGTGGAGTGCCATCAAACCGTCCGTCGGCAGTGACATCGCCGACACGCACAAGTGAGTGGTGAGTGACGTACCTGTGGACGTGCCTGTGGATTGAGAAAATTACCTCCGTGTTGGGCAACAACAAGACGCTCTGTCTGGCTAACGGTGAAAGGATCAAGCTCACACCTTCTACACACGTTATTCGAGGTGTTACCCATCAGACACAGGTAGCATCGGTCTTAAAAACCATCACAAACAAGCACAAGCATGTCATTTCCAAGAAGATCTTTCACACGCCTATAACGAGCGATAAAAGCATTCGAAGCATGTTATAAAGCCTCCGTAATGCATTACGCATAGTATTTAAATAAATATTATTATAATAACATGCACTACACTACATTATACATTATGAATTCTTAATGTATTGTTAACACGTCTTTACTGTGAGCGGGATGATGACCAGACGGAGGCAGGCTCCCAGGTACTCATATCCGTAGACGTACTGATACAGAGCCATTCTGGCCACGCACTTATCCAGATCCACGTCCCAGTATTAGCACAGCTGCCTCTCCTACTCAAAGTTACTGCTCGAGTCCACCTACGTGAACACATACACAAAGACATGTCATATATATACGATCTCATTGTATACGAATTGGGCATTCTCGCTGATGATATAGCGTGGTAGTTTATAATGAGTGCGTTCATACTGTATAAACCTGGGAACTGATTTGCATATGCACTGCTGTCAGAGCTGCAGTTATTTTTAAAAGATTTATTAACAGCTTCTGACCAATCAGATCTGACCATACCCATGATTCCCTTCGCTCTGAAGAGAAGGTGTGTAGCCGTGTGTACCCTTTCATTGACGAGCTCCGTGACGATGTAATGAGAGCTGTGATGATGCTCTGATGTATTTTGGGTAAGTTACCCAAGAGTGGCCAACACATTCAGCCTCTGTATAAACACACACACACGCACAGAGTAATACCCGTACATTACCACATATTACACCATACACCATTATGTCATGTAATCAGAGAAGGAAATCTGAACTACAGTTCCCAGCAGCCACTGCATCACAGTCACATGACCACCTGCACCTGGATCACATTCCTGGTAAGCACTTGTGTATTTAGCCAGTTTTCACTGCACTCTTTGTCTCACGTTTGTCTTTCTTTACCTTTGTCCCTGGTGCTGTGTTTTTCTCTTTGGTTTATGTTTAGTCTTTGCCACAGTGATTTGCCCCAATGTCAGTGTCTTTTGTATTTTGTTTAGTTCTTTGTTAAACTTGAAAAATCTGCACTTGCATCCGTCTCAACCTCCATATCGTGACACAAAAATATAAATATAATATAATATTATATATAAAATGTGTGTGGGGGTATATATTAATAGAGAGAAAGGCATTTCTTCTCAGGGGGGAGGGGAGTAATCAATAGGAAGAAGGATCTGAGAGGGAACATGGACAAAATTTATGGAACTTTTTCCTGGTTCGGCCCTAAATTTGGGCCAGATTAAATTTCATCTGTACAAGTTGGACAATAGGGATGGGGAACATAGATCCAGTACCCTTAAACCCAATTAGAACTTCTATTCCAACCATTAAAACCATTTTTTATCTTGAAATCTAGGGGCTTACCCAAACAATAAACTCTAATCACCTAATTTTTAACTAATAAAAACTCCCTTTTCCAATGTTGAAACTTAGGGGCCAACCCTAACCCTGAACTTAACCATCAGAAACAAATAATATGCTCTCTAAACTGATCCTCCAACCCCCAATAGTTAACCTCACCTAAAACGTCTTACATTTAGACAGATTTTTTTTTAAAGTCTTTAATTTATTTATTCATTTTCATATGGTTTATTTACATGTGATTCATTTACGTATGATTCATTTTCATGACATTCATATTCAAGTGATACATTTTCATGTGATTCATTTACATTGATTCATTTACATGTGATTCATTTTCATGAGATTCATGAAAATTCATTTTTTTTTAAAGTGGCAGAATTTGTTTTTAACACAATATATAGATTAAAAAAATTATATAATTTCTTTTCCATTTTTTTTTATACAACTGATATTTTCTCATAGAATGTTAAATACACATAGAGAAATATCCTCTCCTGGCTCAGGTCTTATCTGACCGATCGTTATCAGTTCGTAGATGTAAATGGTGATTTCTCCATGCGTACTGAGGTTACCTTTGGAGTTCCACAGGGTTCTGTTTTAGGCCCACTGCTCTTTACTTTATATATGCTACCCCTAGGACAAATTATTCGTAAACATGGAATTAGTTTCCACTGTTATGCTGATGATACACAGTTGTATTTTTCAGTGAAGCCAGAAGACAGACAGAAGCTTAGTAAAGTTGAGGATTGTGTAAAGGACATTAGACGTTGGATGTTAATTAACTTCTTTTTACTTAATTCTGATAAAACAGAAATACTTTTATTAGGATCACGTGTAGCTAGAAATAATCTTTCTGATCACATGGTTACTCTGGATGGTCTTTCTGTTTCATCATGTGCAGCAGTTAAAGACCTTGGAGTGATTATTGACTCCAGTCTATCATTTGATGCTCATGTAGATAATATTACTAGGATAGCTTTCTTTCATCTCAAAAATATTTCTAAAATAAGAAACATATTGTCACTACATGATGCGGAAATACTAGTTCATGCATTCGTCACCTCTAGATTAGATTACTGTAATGCCTTACTGTCTGGATGTCCCAGTAGGAATATAAATGAGCTCCAATTAGTCCAGAATGCAGCTGCTAGAGTCCTAACTAGAACTAGAAGATACGACCATATCACACCGATATTATCAATACTGCATTGGCTCCCAGTAAAATCTCGCATTAATTATAAAATACTTTTATTAACCTATACAGCACTAAATGGTCTCGCGCCACAATATCTAAGCGACCTTTTGGTTTTATATGATCCGCCACGCCTACTTAGGTCAAAAGATGCAGGCTATCTGACGGTACCTCGAATAGTGAAGGCTACAGCAGGGGGAAGAGCTTTCTCTTATAGAGCCCCACAGTTATGGAACAGTCTTCCTATTAGTGTTCGGGACTCAGACACAGTCTCAGTGTTTAAGTCTAAGCTTAAAACATATTTGTTTACTCAAGCCTACCCTGACTAGATTCTGTTCTACTACTTCGCAGTCATAATTATCTTTTTTCACCCTCTCGCCATTCGCCGAGCCCCACACGAATTTATGGAGATACTAGAGATCCAGATCCTTTCTGCCTCTGGATGGAGCTCAAATCTTCTTTAATTCCAGACTGCTGGGACTACGGCTGCTCCTGTTGGCTCAAATTTAGCCTATTACCCAAAAACATTTAAAACTTAACTTAGAAGCCAATACTCACATCTACCTCTGAGCCCAGTTGGAGATAGAAAAAATACACCAGCCGTGAGTGAGAAGAAGCAAGGGTCCAGCTTTATTGTTCCATTCCACCACACGAGATCCACACCGATGAGAATTCTCAGAAGTGATCCTAATACCCTGAGCTTAAGCTCCAGTATTTATACTGTATTTACACACTAGATAACCCATAGGTTTCCAGAAAAGGCCTATTTCACTTACACATAGAATCAGAACCCAGGCATTTCTAATAACTCAGAAAATAAAAACCCAGAGTCTTGAATTACCCAGAGAATCAAAAACCAGGATTCTCCATTACCTAGGTGGTCAGAAACCAGGATTCTCAATTACCTAGGTGGTCAGAAACCAGGATTCTCAATTACCTAGGGAAATAAAATGACGTAGACAAGACGACTAAACAACCGGGAGGGACCTTGGTCTTATCGTTATCTCGAGGGGGGGGGGGGGGGTGCAGTTTGACCCAGCCACCCTTATAACTGGCTCTCTTCATGGTTCTCTAAAAATTAAGGCTTTCCTTGCGAGACGAGAATCTTCACCATCTGAATCATGAGTAAGTTATATTTTTCTATTTTTCCTGTATTTCTCGTTTATAATTTATTTTCATATTTGCACTATATTTCTTATTTTATATATATTTATACTACTTGAAAAGCGGTTTACTGTACTTCCAACTTCTTAATATCATTACAGTTCTACTGTCCTGCATATCCTACTATTCTGTCTTTTTATAGTTTCTCTATTACTATAAGATATTATTAAAGTTATTCATGTGTGTGTATGAGGAAGAGAGAGTGTGTGCGTATGTTGTGTTGACTTGCCTGCCCTTGACTGTACGAGTGTGTGTGTGTGTGTGTGTTTTTAGCACTCCTCAGCTCGTACATTTCTTTTTGACTTTTTTGACTATTACTGCTCTTAAAGATCTTTAAAGTGTAATTCCAATTTGTCAATGTCCGCCTAATCCCGCTTCTATGTGTCTAGGTGCCCATCTTTTCTTCTTCTCCCCTTTGCTGGATGCTAGGTCTCCTTTATGTTTATTTTATGACATTTTTATCCACAACACCATCTTCCATCTGTTTCCAGCCCTCAGATTCTTGATTTTTGTGAGTCCTGCTCTCCGTAAGCGCTGTCGAAGATATGTTGATTCTAACATTTTGGACTGTATCACTGAGTTGTAGAACAACGGCTCTTCTTCTATGTTGGGAAAAAAGTCTGCACCGGTCCTGCTGATGTTCAGTACTGAAGACCAGGCTCTCAGGACAGACTGGTAGAAGGTTGTTGTAGCTGATAGGTCCATTTCCTTCAGATTCAGCACGAATAGGTGTTTATCGTACACCAGGTCTTCAATGCGCTGAAGTAAGGCACAGGCTGTAATCTAGCTAGACGATTTTTTAAACGGTATCTCTTCCTTTGGTCTAGCTCCTCGTAACTTGCTGTACGTTGTAACTTTACTGCTGAAGCAATAAATTTTTCAGTATCCGAAAAAAAATCCTTGATCTCAATCTGTCTTCCGAATGTGTCATCCAGAAATCCCACAATTTCAGTTAGTGAATAGAGCTCTTGATCTTCCCCCAACTGCGACCCACTAATGTCTGCGATATCGGAGAGGTTGTCATCCTGGAATTCCTCCTCTTCCACTTCCTTCTCCTGCTCTGCTTGAAGACTTACTGACTTCTCACTACTGTCTGCTATGTCCATGTTTTCTGACCCCCCCCCCCCCCCCTTCTACCCCCCATGCTATCTGACCCCCCCCTACTGCTGTACCCCATTTTCTGTCTGGCCCCCCCACTACTGCACCCCCCATACTAGGTGACCCCCCCCCCTCCACTGCTGCACCCCCGGTGCTGTCTGCCCCCCTCCACTGCTGCACCCCCGGTGCTGTCTGCCCCCCCTCCACTGCTGCACCCCTGGTGCTGTCTGACCCCCCTTCCCCTGCTGCACTCCCCATGCTGTCTGCCCCCCCTCTCCACTGCTACACCCCCCATGCTAGCTGACCCCCCTCCACTGCTGCACCCCCAGTGCTATCTGACCCCCCTTCCACTGCCGCACCCCTGGTGTTGTCTGACCCCCCTACTCTGCTCCGTTTTTGTGCCTGTACTATAGATTCCTGAGTTCTTTCTACTTCTGGGCCTCTCCCTCCAGGAGTCAGCTCGTCTGACCCCTCTCTTAGTTCCTCCCTTGTTTGCTCAGGTCTATCAGGTCCATTACCCCCCGCCGTGGTTTGGTCAGTGTCCTGTCCTCCAGCACTCTCTGACTGCTCTACACTGCTCACATTAACCTGCTTCTCCACCCTGACTCCGCTCGGCCCCTCTTCCTCTCCGTCTTGTTTCTTATGTGGACACGCAAACTTTTTGTGCCCAATGTCCCCGCATTCGAAGCACCTCATGCTCCCAGTGTTGGCTTACAGCATGTATGACTTTCCCTCATGCCATACTCTGAATGAAATATCCAGCGTGGGTTCATTCAGAAACATGAGCACTGTGCGCCTGAAAGAGGTCACGTGCTTCAGCGCGGGGTTTTTACAGTTTAACGGAACCGTTCTCACACCACTCACTATTTTACCGAAGCGAGACAGCTGTGTGATCCGTTTGGTCTATGTCGCCCCCTTTAGTCTGGAACCGGTATTTATTGGGGGAGGGGCTTGGCCAACCACTTCACACACTCTGCAAGTCTAATTTATGCAAATTATGGTACCACCCACTTAGTAAAGGACTGTGGCTAATCTGCATATGCACATTAGCGGATTAAAAAGCTTTAAAACAAAGAGGTAAAATGTTTAAAGTTTTGTTCAACTAGGCATTAATACTGATATTTGATTAAGTTAAAATTAACAGAAAATGTAAGTGTACAAAAAGTGACTGGTAAGTTAAAAGCCTAATTAGACTGTTAGAAGGGTAGATTGTTAACATAAGCTAAACATTAATAAGTTAGAACAGATAGTTATCATGTTTTCCAAATAATTATAAGTCTTAATAGTAATTAAAGTTTGAGTTTTTAAATTTTCGCACAGCGAAATGACACTTTTTAAAAATCTCTAAACAGTAAAACGAAATCCTTAAGTCGGGTTATGGCGGAGTGTAGTTTTTTTTTTTTTTACTGCACTAATAGTTCGTAAACACCACACAGGAAGTAGGAAAAGAACTACATTTCCCATCTGCCCTGGCTGTCAAAGGCTAATAGCACCAGCTGCTTTCCATTGCCCTAAGGAGTGATTCTACTGCGGCAACGAGACCAAATACAACGAGAGGTAAGTTATTATTATTTTTTTTTTGCAGTTTATAAGTTTGTAATTTTATTTCCCTGCTTTAAGACTTTATTTATAATTGAATCGCAATATTAAAGTAATTGTTATGCTAGCGGACTTTACTAGCCAGAGTTAACATACACTTTAACCAATCTAGCACATTAGTAAGTACAATAAGTTAATAAAATGAAGTTAATATATTAAATAGGCTTTGGTGGTTGTCATGTCATGTGAATATTTAGTGTTATACCGACTTCTGTAACTAGCTTCACCATGTAACGGATAGTTGGGTTATAAATAGCAGAGTCAGGCTTCCTAAATAGTTATCGATCTGAGCGCTGGATTGAGTTTAAAGCCTCTGAAATCGAGGACAGGGTGGACAGTAGTCTGGACCGAGCCGAGCTCATTAGTTCAAGTTATTAGTTTGTTATGAATCTGTAAAGCGCTGGGCGGTGGTGTGATGTGCTTCGATGTTGTAACTACAGCGCGCTCCTTTTATTCTGCGTCTCTAAACACCGCAGCTGAGCTGTGATCTGTGTGTAGAACAGGTTCTCACTCAGCACAGTTATTAGCAAGCACGGATATGGTTATTTTCTTACTCAGAACATCACTAGGGACTGAAAATCTCAATATATTAACATTTTCTTTAGAGGTAAATTGGCACGAAGGTGGAAGAAGAAGAATTATAACTAGACCAGTACATTTCCTGAAGAAAATGTGAGCGGTGCTTGCCGTGGTGAAATCGGGACAGGGCGCCAATACATTCAAGAGCCGCCCGCTTAGGGTGCCAATACTTTCGAGAGCCAGACAGATGGGGCGCCAGCATTGTTAGAGCCGGCTGTGTAGTGCGCCAATACTTTTTAGAGCCAGCCGTCAAGGGTGCCAGTACTTTTGAGAACTGGCCGTGCTGGGTGCCAATACTTTTGAGCGCTGGCCGGATAGGGTGCCAATACTTCTGAGAGCCGAACAGATCGTGTGCCAATACATTTTAGAGCCGAATGTGTACGGAGGCAAAACTTTTAGAGCTTTCTCCTTAGAGGGCCAATACTTTCGAAACTCAATGCAAGTCTATGGGAAATTTTCTGATTTTGAGCTTCCGTAGCAGGAATTCCGGCATTCCGTTCGCTTATAAAAGTCATAGCACACTTCTCCTCAATAAGCCGATCAATTTGACACCTCACCCGTCGATCTCCGACAAAAGGTGCGGGACTAGTTACGCTCCAAAAAAAAGTGGAATAATAATTATTATAATAATAACTAGAACGGTACATTTCCTGAAGAAAATGTGAGTGGTGCTTGGGTGCAAAATTCAGATTGGGCGCCAATACTTTTGAGAGCTGACAGTGTAGGGCGCCAATACTCTCGAGAGTCGGACGAATAGGTTGCCAGAGGGGTTTAGCATGATGCTAGCATGTTTTAGCATGGTGCTAGCATGTTTTAGCATGGTGCTAGCATGTTTTAGCATGATGCTAGCATGTTTTAGCCTCATGCTAGCATGTTTTAGCATCATGCTAGCATGTTTTTGCACATTTTAGCATCATGCTTGCACGTTTTAGCATCATGCTAGCATGTTTTAGCATCATGCTAGCATGTTTTAGCATCATGCTGGCATGTTTTAGCATCATGCTGGCATGTTTTAGCATCATGCTGGCATGTTGCTAGCATGTGTTAGCACTGTACTGGCCGTGTATGTTTTCTATATAAAGTCATAGCACACATCTCCTCAATAAGCCGATAGATTCGACACCTCACCCGTCGATCTCCGAGAAACAGTGCGGGACTAGTTACGCGCCGAAAAAAAGTGGAATAATAATAATAATTATAATAATAATAAGTATGCAAGGGAACAATAGTAGTGCTTTTCAAGCACCACTAATAAAATGATCCATAGAATTAACCTGCATAAAAAATGACAATGTCTGCATAGTTTTTCTTCAAAGTGTACTTTCATTGTACTTGAAAATTGCAGTTGTAAAGTATTTGTCCACTTAAACATTTACATCTGACCGTTAACAATAAAAATTCTGTGCAGAGCTATCATATTTGTAGAATTTGATGTCGATTATTCGGTCACTGAATACTTCTCTCTTTCTCTCGTTGTGTATTAAGTATTGATTCTGCAAAAGAAGACGGATCTTTTGGTAGGCTGGTTAATGATGACCACAAGCACCCAAATGGCAGAATGCAGAAGACTGAAGTGGATGGAAGCCCACATCTTGGTCTGTTTGCTTTAACAGACTTTAAAGAAGGTGATGAAATTACCAACAATTACGGAGGAGGAGACTGGCCTTGGTGTAGCAAGGTATGCAGGGTATCTCCCTCTCTGTTTTCACAATTTAAAAATTATTCAAAAATAAACATTGTCTTATCCGGCAGTGTTGCAATTCATTTTTGTTGCACAACTAATTTTGTGCTTGTGCATTAACAATAAAATTAGACATTATTGTTCATCTGATCTGCTTCAGGTATTTTACTGCCACGTTTAAGCATTAACTACAAAACATGTGTGTGTCTGAATGCAGCGTAATTATCCCAAAGTCTTCCAAAGTATCCCATATCTAACCCTGAAATCACAAACTTAATTCCTATAGTGAAATAATTATTGTTTTTGTCGTATTGAACAGCATGTTTGCTTTCTGTTACATAATCTTGTCTGTTAATAGTTACTATACGGAGTCCCCACAAAGCATGTTTTATTCAGGTGTGTGAGGGAGTCTTGTGATAGCTGAATAGATATGTGAATTTAGAACAGTGTCCCCATAGGTCACTTAAACCTGTTTAAATATGCAGATTATGGAGGGGGACACTGCTGAGAGCAATGGCCAGGAGAAACAGCAGCCATCACAGTCTACACCTTTTCTGGATCATAAATATCAGAATTGTGTAGTTTGCTGGCACTTTTAATCCTGCCTTTCAATCACACCTCTCCATAATTTCCAACATAAGCATCCCCTGGGACTCAGTAGGTTCCCTACTGCATCTTCTCCAAGAAAACTGAGTACTCTTAGTTACTATTTGGTACATATGCACAAACTGCAGTCAGAGTTTTCATTCGTGAGACGTGAAATGTAAGTTCCAGTCTGTAAGTTGCCAGACAATAATTTCTGTTGGGTGTAAGGGTGTGTGTTTGCTATGTAACTAATGTTTATTCTTACACTTAGGTAAAACATCTACTCTGAAAAAGAGGAAGGCTCGGGAAGGAAATGAGGTCCATGCAGTGGAGAGACATATGAAGACCTTCATCATGTCATGTCGTGTCCCAGGGAAGTTGGTCTGTGAAAACTGCATTAGATCTGAGTCTTTATATCTTAAAGATAGAGACTGGCAAAGTGTCAAATTCTATGTCTATAACTGCACTGTAGCTTACAAAAGAGATATAAACAAAGATTAAATAACACTTTGATAGTAACACTTTACATCTATATTACAGATACTGTACATCATAACATCTGTAGTAATGCTTTAATAATAAGTTCAATTCAATTCAATTTTATTTGTATAGCGCTTTTTACAATAGACATTGTCTCAAAGCAGCTTTACAGAAATATCAACATGGTATACAGATATTAAAGGTGTGAATTTATCCCAACTGAGCAAGACACTGAGTGGCGACGGTGGCAAGGAAAAACTCCCTAAGATGTTTTAAGAGGAAGAAACCTTGAGAGGAACCCGACTAAGAAGGGAACCCATCCTCATCTGGGTAACAACAGATATTGTGAAAAAGTTCATTATGGATTACGTTACACCTCTAGCCTTTTACTTTGTAATGAACCACTCAGCATTTACTTCATCATAAACTAATCAGGAACAAATCAGGCATTTAAAATATCCATTAGGATCTTTACCTACACCGTTATATTGAATTAGATCAAATTGGTTTGGGCCGCCTTCTTCCAGTGGGTCCTTATGCAGGTGACTGACAAGTTCATGAGTAAGCCTATTGGGCAATAAAAGCTTCAGTGTGCTACCCATTTACATGTTTAGACTGCCTGGAATCAAAATTAGCTACCTCAACATACATTATTAAGTTGTTACTGTCACTTTTTAGCTTAGTCAGTTAAGTGGATATAGAATAGAGAAAAATATTGTGTTTATGACATTTGGTTGTGTGTCTGTGTTGGGCTAGTATCTTTATTTTTCTCAATATGTTTAACTTTGAGCTGGCTATATGTAGTAAGCAGAAGTGTTATGTCAAACTTAAATGAGTCCAAGTTCATTCATGGCACATGTGAGCTTAGTAGTTGTGCACTTTAATGGGCAAATATTTGTTGACTTTCACAGTAAAGAAGCTCAAGACTCAAGTTGTCTTTATAATGTTGAATAGACAGGGTTTTTTCATCTGACTGACAATTTTTCACTTGATTAGAGATCCAGACCAATAAACAAATACTTTGTGTAGCTAAAATATCAAAAGGATGCATTTCTTTGTCATTTTGACTTGCCAAAATGACTGGGGATAGTGTTAATTTGTGATGCATGCCTGTGATAAATAAGTGAGGTTCAGTACAGCTAGCACTTCTACGTTCTATTCCACAAAAAAAAATTGTATACTTTGGAGCAGGAAATGAAAAGCTTCTTAGAATTATAGCCTCAAAACTAATAATAGCACTGGTACCACCTTCCTTAACAGGTTCCTAGGTTTCTCAAAGGGTTCCTCTGTTGGAAATAGAAAGCTCCAAAAAAAAATTTAGTCTGTTATCTTTTACATGCAGATATTGAAATTTGTGTAAGAGAGCTTTTTGAAACCAAACTTTCACTGATTGCATATTTCACAAATAAGGCTAAGAGTCCTTAGTATAAACAATTAAGAACAACTGTTCAATATAATTTCATGAGAAGCTTAAACCTTCAAATAGAGAAAATACACATCATATCTGCTTTACAGACAGCCCTCTAAATTAGACATACTTAGTTTGTAATTTTGTATAAAGAATTATAGAGTTAAATTGACAACTTTGCTTTTTAAAACCATGTCCCTTGTTGAACTACCTGATCTGTGTGTATGCAGATTAACTATGTAGTGATGTCCCCACTACAACATGAAAACGAGCTAATTTTCTGTGCATGCAAATTAGGTCCCCATTAATGATGAGGTCTTATGTCCACATTAGGTGTGAAAAAACCAAGCACAGAAATTTTGAGATTTAAATCCAGAATTTGAGATGATGTGTGTTCTCAGGCTTAAATTATACATGCCTGATTTTTTTTCACATCTGTAGGACCTCAGGAAAGTGGTGTCCCCACAATACATGGGTGGGACTACTGACCCCAGAATGTTCTAATTACAAGAGTGTGTGTGTGTGTGTGAGAGAGAGAGAGAGAGAGAGAGAGAGAGTGAGTGTGAGTGAGTGTGAGTGAGTGTGTGTGTTAAAGGTACAGGAGCAGTCTGGCTGTGCAGCTACAGTAAATGTTAATAATAATAATAATAGGACGTTATTTAAAAGCTCATACAGCTGATGTGATTTTTATTTAGTAGTTAATTTAACATGCTATGCTAACATGTAAACAATAAGATAATATTACCTGACGTACATTTTACACTCAATATTGACTGTTTCTGTTGTATTTCACCAACAAAAATATTTCCAAACAAAGCCACAGCAGGTCCTGCTCCTTTTTCCTCCTAATTCCCTCATTTCTCCACGTTGGGATTAATAAAGTATTATCTTATCTCATCTTTTGTTCAAATAGGAGATTTCTTATTTATTTTATTTATTTTGTTTATTTTTAAATAGGAGACTTTTTAATACTTTTATTAAAAAATGGCTTCATGTTTCAATTATAATGAAGCATTTGTTCAAACAAAAATGTTTTCAGTCCGTTAAGGATCATTGTAACTGATGATGTTGTTGTTATTATCATTATTATGAAGAATAATAGTAATAATAATAATAATAATAATAATGCTGATGTGGTGTCATGTCCTCTGACTTCTGTGTGTGAGACAAACGCACTCACATTTCTGTTACATGGGAAACTTTAGGTGTATTATGGCTGTGTGTGTGTGTGTGTGTGTGTGTGTGATCAGTGTTCTGATATATCATCATTTCTCCCCCAGGTTGAGTTGGTGTTTTCTCACAGAGGAAAGCTGTAGAGTTCTGTCCTCAGTTCTCAGATCAAACTCCTCCAGACTGAGAGAACTGAACCTGAGTCACAATAACCTGCAGGATTCAGGAGTGAAGCTGCTCTCTGCTGGACTGGAGAATCCACACTGTACACTGGAGATACTGAGGTACACACACACTGTACACACACACACACTGTACACTGGAGATACTGAGGTACGTACACACACACACACAGTTTCCCTCTGTGGTGACTGTAATTGTAGTGATGTGGTGATGTCATTGTTGTGTGTGTGAGATGAGAGTAAATGTTGTGTATATAAAGATTTTGTGTAGTTGATGTTTTCAGAGCTAAAACTGAGTGTGTTAAGTGTGAGAAGGTTTTCTTTCTTGCAGGATGTGGAACTGCAGTATTACAGATGAAGGTTGTGCTGCTCTGGCTTCTGCTCTGAGGTCAAACTCCTCATCACTCCTGAGAGAACTGGATCTGAAGGGTAATAATCCAGGAGAATCAGGAGTGAAGCTGCTCTCTGATCTACTGAAGGATCCACACTGTAACCTGGAGACACTACAGTGAGTTACTGACTTACTGTCTCTTTACTCTACTGTATCATACTGAATAATGTGTGTGTGTGTGTGTGTGTGTGTGTGTGTGTGTGTGTGTGTTTACACTGATGTTCTTCTCTGTCTTACAGCATTAACTATAATAAACTCACCAGGACTGGAGTATGACAGGAGTCTCACCTCAAACCTCTTCTCCAGGATAACGCAGTCTTGGTGAAGAGTTAGAACCCGTCCCACATTTCCAGCAGTTTGGGAGCTGAATCATTAAACTTAAAGGGGCAGAGCAGAAACAAAGTCAAGAACAGGCAGAAGGTTGTACACAGGAGAAATCAACACACGTAACCAAATATCTGCTGTACAAAGCAACGGCACCGATCTGCCCCGGGGATGGAGACTGACGAGGCTTAAGTACACGTCCGGAAATGTACAGCCAACTCATCCCAAAGCACGAGGCGGGAGCAGGCGTGTACGAGATGTGATCGTCCAATGGCAAGCAGGAACATGACGCATTGCAGTGGACTGGGCTTAAAAGAGGAGGAGACAAGACACCCATCCCTCCCCCCATATAGACACACGAATGGAACATAGTACAAACAGAAATACAACTGAGGACGTAACAATGGTCAAGTATCAAATAAAATGTAAACTTGCATTGATGAAGTTAATGTTGTTAGTAATTGTTTATAAATTACCATGGTAACACGGAGCTCCAAGGTATAAAAATATGGAGTTTGTCATCAATCAAACAGTAACCAGTTTTAATACCTAAAAAAGTTTACATAGCAAAATTTAGCAAAGCGCTTTACAGTAAATTAAAATGTAAGATTAAACTAATGAAATGTTGTGCAGCACATGCTTATGTTAATGTTTGTTTCATTATATAATCATATAAATAAATAAATACTCCCAAAGTCACCAGAATTGAAAGCTTTGGTGCTGTTAAACATTTAGAGATTGAGGTTGTGGTGACTCAGTAGTTCACTCAGTATATCTGGGTAAGACACAGTGAACGACTCACTGCTGGCATTCATGAAGAAGTCATAAACTCCACTGGAATAATAAATAGGATCTAATAAAACCATGAGTGGAATTTATTGGTGTAAGTTTGTTAGGATAGACTTCCTCCAACCTGGAACTATATCCTCCAGTCCACGCGGTGGCGGTAACGCACCTAACGGCTGCGTCTCCGACCAGTAGAAATCACAGAAGAAGAAAAAGCTGCAGCGGGTATCTCCTGAGCAGTTGAGTTATTACACCGAACTAATCATCTCCAGATTAAATTATTTCTGACAGTTTTACAGTTAGGTTTGATCCAGTTTAAAAGTAAAAGCTGGTTATTTTGTCTGTGTTTGAGGAATTAAAACTCCGTTCTGTTTTTAAACCCGAGGTAAGTTAAACGGAAGCTGTGTGGCCGAATCCCAAATTGATGTCATTTCCGGTTTAAGTGCACTACATTAGGGATGAAATAATGACAGTCTACACCCTATGTAGTGCACTATTTAACTCATGAGGAGAGATTTGTTATTCTGTTTTAGCGGCACTATTTAAGTATAACCTTATTTATCCTAAAATCCATTGTTTGCTCCCTGCTTATAGCAACTAAAATAAACAACAGTGAGTGTAAAAGTGGCTAAGTCATTTAGCAGCTAAAATAACTTTATATTTATGTAATGTTTTTAATGTATAAACTGCTAAACTGAGGTGAAGTTGGGTTTATATTGGACATTCACTGCAAATTCGAGCTTCTATTTCTCAAGAAATAAACACAAAAAGGACAAAATGTGTGTGTGTGTGTGTAGCTGGCGAGGTGACTTTGTAAATAAATACTACGCGCATGCGCACGTAAGCATTCACGTCAACATGTCCGCCATATTGATGAGGGAAAGGCCGCGCTGTAAACAAATACAAGTAAACGGAGGAGCTGTGGTTTTTCTGGATAATAATTTACAGGATTTACCGGAGATGTTAACGGCATCGTTTTCAAAAACTTGCCCTTTGAAACCCGTTTTCCAAAGTTTTCAGACACCGAAACGCCGTCGTCATGGAAACGAACAGCCAAACCAAGCAAAGTTTTCGGTTTTTATTTGAAAACGTTGTGGTGTAAACGGCCCCTTAACAACTACAGCAAAATGCTGCTTTTATGGCTAAAGTCTTTCTGTAAACAAATAGAAATGAAATAGAATTTTTATGATTCACACTATATTACACTCCATTCTTCTTCTCAAACACAACTCCATTTTTGAAAATAATCAAGATTTTTTTTGTTAAAAATCTATTTCATGATGCAGCTTATTATTAGAGCTGCAACTAACCATTATTTTCACAATCGCGATTATTTTTTCGATTAATCTGATGGGGGCAAACTTTCAGTGCCTTTTTGTTTATTTAAAATAAAATCCACAAACTGAGTGTTACAAATATAAATTCAGACTAAAACTTTACACAGATGTTTGTCCAAAACAGAAAAGAACCCAATACACACACACATTATATATATACATATACACACATATACATACATACATACATACATAC